>NC_135540.1:122602733-122906816 GCF_045843805.1 Urocitellus parryii | reverse complement strand
TTTGACAAAGTGTCAGAAAGGTGGCTTGGGGCGGACTTCCTTTGTATGTATCTGTTTAGGGAATTTGAGCTTCATTGATCTGTATCTCCATATATCATCTCATTAAATAAGATCCTTGAGGGATATGGGTATTGGGGATTGAACTCAGGGGCACTTGACCACTGAGCCAAATCCCCAGTCTTATTTTTTTGTATTTTATTTAGAGACAGGGTCTCACTGAGTTGCTTAGTACCTCACCTTTGCTGAGGCTGGCTTTGAACTTGCAATCCTCCTGCCTCAGCCTCCTGAGCCATTGGGATTACAAGCATGCTAAGTAAGCTTTTTGTCCTGCCTTTTCTCCTTCTTGAATTCTCATATTACAAATATATTTTCTACTTAATGGTATTCCATCATCCCATAGACTGTTTTCACTTCTTTCTTCTTTTCTGCACCTCTGAATCATTTCAAAGAATCTATCATCAAATTCACAGATTCTTTCTTTTGCTTATATAGACTGCTATTTAAGATCTCTGTTTTCTTTTTTATTCCATTGTTCAAATTCTGGAGATCCAAGCTTTTGTTTACTTGTTGTTTATGGCATCTATCTCTGTTTAATTTTTTTTTGTAATTTTTATTTGTTGTGATTTCATTGAATTATTTATATTCACAAGTGTCTGAATTTCATTAAGGTTATTATTTTAATTCTTTTTCAGGCAATTTTTCAATTTTCCATTATTTGGGATTAGCTTTCTAAGAGTCTTTTATTTCTTTTGTTTGAATCATGTTTCCTTATTCATGTTTCCTATGTCCTTGTATCTGGTGATGCAGTCAACTTATTTACACTTTACAGAATGACTGTTATAAAGGAAAAGCTTCACCTACAGAGGGTTTGGGGATGCTGGCTGAGCAAAATTCAGGAGTTCAGGCTTCATGTGGAACAATTGTATACTTTCCATACAGCTTCTTCATTTGTGATCAATGTCAATGATGATGATGGGTTCTTCAATCATCTAACTGCAGGAGTTTGTGACATTAATAATCGATTTTCAGGTTATTACGGAAGGACTATAGGCATCTTCCTGTTCTTATCTTCCTCACAGTGAAGATCCATAACTGAAGAAATCACTCTTTGTATTGAATCTGACGAGGTCCACAGGAAACCATAGGAATATAGGTACAGGGGGCATGCATACTTAGAGTGGCTGTGGAGCTGGTTTCTGGGGCTCAGGGTCTTGTGAAACTATTGTAATACTTGGAACTTCATGCGTGGGCTCACTTTATAATTACTAGTGTTTGAAATTCTCCCACTCAGCTGTAGTATTTTCCCTCTGGGGAAAAGGGAGCAGTATAGCACTAATTCTGCTCCACGAAGAGGCAGAAAACTTCACCAGTTTGGACTCTGGAGGGCTACACCAGTTCTAGGCAGACAGAATACTGTTATTATTCAGCTGAGAGCATGGGGTGGCATACTTCAGACCTCTGAGATTTCCTGGGAAACAGGATGCTGCATTTGCTCAGAAATTTTCTCATGCTCCAGAAACCATGGCTTCGGAGGTCACAAGAATCATCAGATGCCTGAGTAGTAGGTCATTGTATCAAATGTGGCACTGGGGATTGTAGCTGCTCCATGTGCCAGAGGCTCAGAGCCCTGAGAAGAATGTGCTGCCTTAACTGTGGCACTATAGGAATGCACAGTTGATTGCTCAGGTTTACCAAGGAATCTGAATTCTGTGGAAGATGTGGTACTGTCTTAACTGTGGAACCGGTCAGTATCTGATTACTCCAGTGTACCAGTGGCCTGAAGTTCCCAGGAAGCAAGGTGCCCCTTCATCTAGTCCCTAATTGGAAAGAACACAGGTCACTAAAATGTGAGGGCTGGAGCAGTTTCATAGTAGATTGGCACCACCAGGTAATGTGTAGTATCGGGCATATTTCAAGATGGTTATGTTACAGTGATAACCTCAGTGATGGAGAAGTGTGATCACTGCTCAGTTACAGAGTAAATGTGTTCTAGCAGTAGTTTCATTCAAAGATGGAGCAGCCCAAGTCAGGAGGGAGAAGGATATAGTCTTGCCTCCTTCCTGGAAAGTAGCTCAGCATGTGGACACTGTGGAGATCCTACAGCTGCCCTGAGAGCCTGTGAAGAAGACTCGGCATCTAAAGGAGTCTTTGTTAGCAAATACTACAAGTACCCATGGGTCAGATACAGACTGCCAAAGTTTTATTTTTTGCCTCTTTCCTGTAGGGTGAAGTCCTTGATGCTGAATTGATTCCATTGGTAGCATAAGCTGGTGGGGGAATGCATTTCTTTCTCTTTCTTATCCTAGATTTCTGTGCTCTACCAGATTTCTTTAACTTCTTTGATCTTTGCTGGAGTTCTTTTTAAAACTATTTTAGTTAAAATGTAGGTGTTTATTTATTAATTATTTTCTTGTTGGGTGAATAGTGCTGGGAGCTTCCTATTGGCTATTTTTCTAACATCACTCCTGAGATCTACCATTATAATTGTGTACAGATATAATACATGGTTTTCCTGAGATCTGCCAACCCATATTTTATATATATAATTTTACATTGCATATTTTCATTCCTACAAATACTGGAAATCTTTATTATATGATATGCATATTTCAAATCTCATTTTTTATAACAAAACTCTAATTAAAAATCAGTATATCACTTGAAAGCTTTCTCATTTCACATTATTGTCAATTTTAGGAAATGCTCCACTCCTTAATTCAGCACAGATTTTATATTATGAAATGAAATATATTATTCAATTTGAACTTTATTATTTGTCAATTTCTAAGACAAATTTTAGTGAAACTGAACATATTTTTCATGTGTTCTGTATTTATTTTTTTCTATGACTTCCTTGTAAAAAATATTATCTTTTTTTTTGAAATCAGGTATCTTATCATTATCATAAAAGAAACTGATATCAATTTTAGATATTACCTCTCTTTTATATGTATAACCAATATTTTCTCTTGTCTGTTGCTTTTATTTTCTCCTAGAATTGTTTTTTTATAAAGAAGTTGTTCATTTTGATAAAATATACCAGTGTTTTTCTTTGAGTTGTATATATTAATGGTTTAGACTATGAAATGTCTTTGCATACCAGAAGGGAATAAAATTATTCATTCTCTTAGATTTTCTCCTCACTTTCACAACTTTAATCTTTCTGGAATTTATATTTATATCTGGTGTGAGGTTAGAATTTCATTTCTTTTTCTGTATATCAAGGTCTTTTTCCCAAAAATACTTATTAACCAGTTCACACTTCACCAATGCCTTGCCTATTTGATGCCAGGTTTTATATATACTTTGATCTTTCTGAATGTTTCGTATTTCTTTTTCATTTCTATCATCATGTGCCAATCTAATAATATTTAATTATTTAAAAATATGAATTCTCAAGATAGATTTTCAGTTCAGACCCCAACTTCATAACAAATCACCTGTATGATCTTTGGTGAGTTTCAATACCTCCCTGAGCCTTAGTTTCAACAACTTTAAAATGAAATAGAGCTTACCATAGTGGTCTATAATGGGGGAAATAAGATGGATTTTGTAGAATGTGGCTGAGAATAAAGTAGTACTCTACATATGAATTTGCTGAGCAAAAGTGTATAAACAGAAAACTAGTGAGAAAAGTTACCCATTTTTACTATCTTAATTTTTTTTTTAACTTCTTTTGGGCCATGCAAGTATTGTGCTTCTTTGTAGGGCATGGCTGCCCACTTCCTGGTCTTGGGGCCACACATGTGGCTGAGATGGCTCCTGGTGATCCTCTCCCTGGCGCATCTGATTGTCCTCTGGTGAGGGAGGGCTGGGTGCGGGCTGCCAGTCGACCTTTACCTTTCTTGGCTCATCATGGTCAGGGCGTGCTTTCCCCACTTCTCCCACTGATCAGGAGGAGACAGGGGGCTAAAAACCCTGACAATCTTTAAACTTTTGATTTTTCAAGAGAACTTTAAGTGATGCCTAGTGTTGAAAATTTTTCCCATCCTCAGGTCTACTGCTCACATTATCAGGTATTTTATGACATTTTATGTTAGGCCAAGTTAATTTCATAGCTGTATTACAATGGGGCATAAAAACACATTGTTTCATCACGGTTTTTCCATAGTATATAAGTATCTTAAAACTGACCCAATTTTGTACTTCATATTAATGCAATTTTGTAAAAAATATACCTCCAAGTATCTAAGTGTTTCTGATAAAAATATTAAAAGAAGAAAAAGAATTAATATCTTCCTGCACAAATATAAATGTTTCATTTAATATGTTCTGTCTCTGCACATAAACGTGTGTATGTTTCTTAGTTTTATTTTTTACAATGGAAAAAAATAAGTTTTCAGAAGAGAGAGTGGTACTTTTGCTTGCTGTTTAAAATTGGCTATAAGGGAGTAAGTACTACACCACCTTTAGGCTTCCCTATATTCTGTACATTATTTTTTAAATAGCAATTTTATTAAACTGTTTTAAAATACTCAATTTGAATATACTGTTTTCTTCTAGGACCCTAAGTGATGACACATCACTTAAAAAAATGATATTTTTATAATATTAGTTTTTAATTAAAACTTTCCAAAGAGTAATTTTAAAATACTAAAACATGAATTATTTCTGAGGTACATCACTAAAATAAAAACTCAGCCATATACCTACAGGCCAGAAAAACACTTCATGAAAATATGTTCCTGTTTCTTTTTATTTCCATGAAAATAAACTATTATTCCAAAGTGACTCTAGTTTTGTAAGCACATATATATCAACATCAAATATCTATCAATTTCTGAATGATTATTGCTTTTAATAACAATATTTGGGCTTAATTATTTTAGCCAAATTGAGAATTGAGTCATATGAGCCATGTTAAGGTTTTTGGAAAAACAAAAACAGAACTATATTTTATTTATTACTTTATTTCTATTGTTTATAAAAGCAAAATGCTGTAGCAGTGATTTTGATATTTCTCAAAAATAGAAAATGTTCATTAAGGCACTCTAAACATAGTAATTATGAAATTAAAAAACATGAATTATCTCAAAGGAAACTATCTAAAATGAAAATTGAATTACTTAGCTATAGGCCTGAAAAACAATGAAGTAAAACTGTCCTTGCATCATTTTTAATGGAAATTTTTAAAATTTATTCAAACTAGTTATACATAACAATAGGATGCATTTTGACACATCGTACATAAATGGAGTATAACTTCTCATTCTTCTGGTTGTACACAATGTAGGATCACACTTGTCTTGTGGTCATATATGCACATAGGTTATTAATGTCTGATTCATTCTACTGTCCTTCCTAACCCTATAACCCCTTCTCTCCCTTCAGTCCCTTCTCCCTAATCCAAAGTACCTCTATTCTTCTCTAGCTCTTCCCCCAATTGTGAATTAGCATCTACATATCAGGGAAAAAAAAATCACTCTTTGGCTCTTTAGGATTGGCTCATTTCACGTATATTCTACAACTCCATCCATTTACCTGCAGATGCCATGATTTTATCCTTATTTTAAGCTGAGTAATAGTCCATTGTAATACATACCAAATTTTCTTTATCCATTTATCCATTGAAGGGCACCTACTTTGGTTCTATGGTTTAAATTTTATGAGTTGAGCTGCTATAAACATTAATGTGGCTGTGTCACTGGAGTATGAGGATTTTAAATCCTTTGGGTATGAACCAAGGAGCGGGATAGCTGGGTCAAATGTGGGTTCCATTCTAAGTTTTTAGTGATTTCAAAGTGGTTGCAGCAATTTGCATTCCCACCAGCAACATATGAATGTACCTTTTTCCCCACATACATGCCCACATTTATGTTAATTTGTAATCTTGATCATTGCTAATCTGACTAGAGTCAGATGAAATCTTAGAGTATTTTTGATTTTCATTTCTTTAATTGCTAGAGGTGTTAAACTTTTTTATATATTTGTTGATCAATTGTATTTCTTCTGTGAAGTATCTGTTTAGTTCCTTAGTCTGTTTATTGATTTTTTTTCTGGAGATTAATTTTCTATCTGAGGTGTATGTGATAAAGATTTTCTCACATTTTGTAACTATTCTATAATAGTTATAGAATAGAATAATTAACAATTACAAAATCATATATATATATGCCAATTAATTTTTGTGTGGATCAAGGTATTACACGTTTTAAAAGGTATTTATTAAGAATTTTATATAGGATTAAAAAATGTAGGCCAGAAGGTTTTATAATAGTAAAAGGCTATGATGAAAAAAGGGAAATAATGCAGGAAGTAAAGATATGCTAAATTCAATTTTTCTCCATTTGTGTGAAATCTTACTTTGTACCTTTATTTCCTCTTCCTCAGTTCTTTTTCAATATTTCTAATTGCTTTAAAATTCTTTTTCCGACTTAAATCTTTATTAATTTTATTTTTGTTGTTAGAGAAGTGTTTGTGGAACTATCTGCTATGGCTAAAAATGTGTTGTAGGATCAGTTTCCATTTACACAAATTTTAACCTACTTTGGTATTCTGTTATGATTCCTTGAAATGTAAGTATGCAAGATAGATTTATCTGTAAGGCCTCATACAGTCCAGTGACATATAATACAGGCAGTTGTCAGTTCTCAGAAGCTTCTCTGCATACTTTAGAAAGCAAAAATACCCAGATAAAATAAAGTGTTGAAGTTAGATTCAGTCAAACAATGCTCACATATGATTCTGTCTTTAATAATTACATCAGCTTCACTCTTTGGAAAGCTTATTTTTTCTTCCTGTTGACATTTTATACAAGGATATAAATTGACATAAATAAGAACTATTTCAGATATATATCTGACATTCATCTTACAGAACAGTATATGTGATTCCAAGACAGCAGAACTGGTATAAATAAGACAAAGTTGTCTGATAAGAAATGATACATGTTTTAAAGTAACACACTTTATGTGTTCAAAATTGTTTCTTAAATATGTATTTCATGACAAAGTGTGCAAATTCCACTGATACACACACACACACACACACAGATAATGCTTTAGGCTATAGTTGAATTGTAAGGAAATGAAACCTACCGAATTTTACAAGATAGTTATGCCTCTTTGTCAAAAGGTAAATATGAAAGACAAATTGTTTTGCACTTATTTTAAACTTGTAAGTTTAGCATTATTTCTGGGTATGATCAATTATATATATATATATATATATTAAACAAAATTTAATAATACATATGGTTATGGTATATATTTATACATATATATAAACTTTGTTTATTTCAATAAGTAGTTCCGGAAAACAAAAGAATTTTGGAGTAAATCAAAATAATACCTTTTAAAATGTATTAACATATATTTCAATAAGTGATGGATTGTGCTTTAGATTATATTTAACATTCATATAAAATTTTAAAAGTGAGTTAAATTTAAAATAATTTAAATGAAACATCAGTCATAAACTCTTTTATTCCATTGGGAGTTTTACATTTTCAACACTTGCAAGTGTACTCAAGCAGAAAATACTGCAAACACTATGAAAAGGAAAAATCTATGTGAATCATTTAAAAAATTTCAACAGCAAACATGTGGGCCAAAACTTAATTTGCCATAATGAATAAAAAATTTTCAGTGAACTTAGAACATTCACCAAAGATGATACAGGAATAACTGATATTTAGGTCAACTAAAAATGAATTAAAATGTGTTTTGGTTAAAGTATACAACTCATGTCTTTAACAGGGATCCCTTTAACTGGCTGTACATGTATACAAAATATAGAATAAAAATCTTACTGTGAAGATACAGGGGAAAATAAAAAATTTAAAAGTCATTTTCCTTCCAATAATTATCACGGTAGTGGTGATCTGTTCTTTTTAGAAAGGTGGTGTTGTCGAGCTATTCAGCAATTCTTTTAGAAGAATCTATCATCTATAAGCTCAGTGCACCTCTCCCTCTCTTTCTCTCCATTTATACATATGACATATTGATTCACAAATCCAAATGTGACTCCATTCCTCCATTCATAACTTCCTTTTGAATTTACCATTTCTATGTTTTTCAATAGGGCCACTATGTTAGACACATACTTTAGGCCATACACAACTGTTTGTGACAGTTAAATGGAGTAATGATTTTGACCTAGAAAACAAATGGAAACAAGTTATCTTCTAAACTGGTATTAAATGAAAGTGTAGTCCATTTATTAATTACTTTTCAAATATGAAAATTTTCCTGAATTGTACTATTACATGATATATGTTTTAGTTAGCTTTTTCATTGCTGTGACTAACCATGAGGTTAAGAAGTTTTTTAAGCTTTTGAGAATCGGTTGGAGAGATTTTGAGATGTGTAAGAATGCAAACTGTAAATGCACCAGATTGTTGTAAGCAGAGCTTAATGGCAGAATCTCATGGGAGCTCATAAGACAAGGGTGCTAACAGGACCATGGGCAGTAAAGGCAGGGCTCAAGGGGGTTCAGAGAAGGACTCTATTGGAAATTGGACCAGAACACATTAGTGTTATGTTCTGGCTGAGAGTTGTCTGCATTTTGCCCATATCCTGAGACTTTCTGTGAGGCTGGTTTTAAAAGCAATGGACTTTTTAATTTGGCAGAAGAAGTTCCTAGGCAGCATACCATTCAGGCTGTGGCATGAATATTGCTGGTGGCTGTTAGCCGAATGTATTGTGATAATCAGAAGCAAAAAGCAGAGCAGACAGATTTAGAAAACTTGGACTTCAAAGGTAGAATAAAACTGGGGCTAAGGAAGATGTAGTTGTTAAAGACATTAGTGCCACTAAAGAAATGATAAAGATTCTTTCCAGAAACAATAAGAAAGATGGCTTGAGGGTATCTCAGGAATTGGCAAGTCATATCCATCTCAGACTCAAGGAAGTAAAGTAAAAATTTTCTTGAGAAGAGATCAGTGGGGCACTCTTCTTGCACAAGGGAGCCTAGGAAATTTCTTCAATATACTCAGCTATCCTAGCATTTGGGGGTTTCTGCAATTAGAGTCCCTGGGGCTTGGCTACTGCTTGAGATGGTGGCATATCTTTGCATCAACCACATGGTGATGGTTTGACAGAAATGCAGGATGCTATATTTAGGGAGTCATGGAGGCTTCCATCAAGATTTTAAAAGAAGGCCTAAGAGGCCAAAGTACAGCAGGTCCAAGTCCCTGCAGGTATCCCCTGAGAGGGTGATGCATGCAGATATAAGGAGGAAGCCCAAAGCTTCAGTGAAGATCCCCAACACTAAGAAATACCAGTAATGTAGAATATCTACTAAGGAAAGCTGTAGGAATTTAGTTGAGACAAGCCAAAAGAAAGGCTACTTGGGCTGTAACCAACAAGGGCACAGTGGCAGGCCTCCACAGCTCTTTGAACAGAATATCACAGCCCCAGACACTGGACACAGAGCTACGGACTTGTCTGCCCAGCTGGATTTCATTCTCGCTTTGGTACCATCCCTCCTGTCTATGCCCCTGTTTTTTTTACGAATGAAAATGTTTACTCTGTACCTTTGTGTATTGGATACTTGTACATCATTTTTGATTTTACAGAACCTCATGATGTGAACTTGCTCTGAGTTTCAAAAGAAACTTTGGACTTGAAATTTGGGGCAACCTGGGAACTCTTGAGACTATGAGGACTCTTGGAAATGAACTAGATATATTCTGCTTTGTGAAATGTTCATGAGCTTTTGGGGGCAAGGGGTGGAATGTTATGGTTTGGTTCTGAGGTGTCCCCCAAAAGCTCAGGTATGAGACAATGCAAGCAGGTTTGGAGGAGAAATGATTGAGTTATGACAATCTTCATCCAGTCAATTAATTAATCCCCTCATGGGATTAACTGAATGCAAATAGGGCATGGCTGAAGGAGCTGGGTCTCTGGGGATGCGCCTTTGGTGTATGTATTTTATGTTTGGTGAGTGGGCCTCTCTATTTACTGCCATTATATGAGCCATTTCCCTCTATCATACTCTTCTGCCATGATGTTCTGCTTCACCTCCAGCCCTGAGGAATGAACCTGACCTCCTATGGACTGGGACCTCTGAAACTGTAAGTCCCCCATATATACTTATTAAAGTTAATAACATCTAAATACTGTCTTCACAGCAACATCTGACTGGTGTTTGACCAAATATCTGGACACGATGGTCTACCACATAGAAACATAGGATTAATAATCACAAATAACATATTTTGAATTAAAGAATTGTTGGCTAAAAATAATATCTGAAATCTCATCCAGTATTCCAAAACTCACTGCAAGTCAATATTTCAAGATTGCTGTAGTAACATGTATATTAAATTCAGTTTTACTAGACTCTTCAAATGTGAAATTTTTGTCCTCATGGAGTCTTCTCTACAGTCTTCATTAAATAAAAGAACATGTCTTTGACAGCTGATAAATTTCCTTTCAATATTTACTAAATGATTGTATACCAATGAAATCTTTCAAAAGTAAAGTATTCCAATATGTTTTTAATTTGGTCATGACGCTGGGATGAGTCATTTTGTTAAGAATTTGACTGAAAAGTATTTCTGATGCAGAGATTATATCTTACTCCTCAAACAACTCTAGATTATTATGATCTGGAGATTTATCTGTTATGATGCAAAAGGATATCACTAAAAAACTGAGAAGATCACACTTATGATATGAAATATTAATTCATTGCTAAATACTTTTTTTCCACTTTCCATTTCATCTCAAATGCATATATTTGTTACTACTTATCACTTACTTCCTTTCAATTGAGTAATCTAGTTTCAGGCCTAAATCCTATGTGTTTTTTAGGTAGGCCAAAAGCAATTTTAAGGCTTCACCTGGTGGGCATTGCACTCCAGACTTGGAACACAACGAATACACTGTAGTTCTAACTGGAGGTGCTGGTAGGAATCAAGGCCCATCAGACTGTTTTGCTTTTTCATGTATTTATTTGCATTTCCAGTTATAGCACTTCCATGAATAGGTTCCTGAAAGGCAAAAGTTCTCTTTAGTTACCTCTGCTGAGGATTCCTTATTGGAGAGTGAAGTGGAAAATCATGAAGCCACTTTCCCCCTCTGACTCAGTATGCAACAGTCTTCCACTTTTAGCCCTCACCTCCTGCCTTCCGCTCAACCCCAGTCCATAAACTCTCATAGCCTTTGTTTTGTTTTTTTTTTTTTTTTTTTTAAGAACTCCCTGAACTGTGAGGGGACCTACACCCATTTCTGCATTATGTCACCTGACTTTCCACTAGCACCATTCCAGAATGGAAAAAAAAAAAAAAAAAAAAAAAAAAAAAACATAGGGGGATCAACTCCTTCCCTGGTTTAAGACGCCTGCTTATAATATTGCAAGGGATGATGAAAGAATAAACTCCTTCACTTTTGGCTTGTTGCTTTACAGTAATTCTGACAGCTGGCAGCTCAGCTCTTGATAAACTCAGCTGAGAACCTGACAAAATGTAGTGATGAATTACTTTAAAGTTTGGAGTCAGAGCAATTGACCAGGTCACTCCTTTACTTAAGCTGAAGATTTAAATATTTCTCAATCAAGAAAAATTGATAAGATCCCAACCTATACAGCCACAACTAGATTGGGGATAAATATTATGCCCTATGCTTATTTAAATCATCATAATTTTATCATCAGCATTTTAATAGTCCTGGAAACTTTTCTAGAAGTAAATGAAATACTCCCATGATGAAAAATGCATGACTTCATTTATTCATTTATTATTTTTGAAAAATATATATATATTGAAGGAAGTCTGCATCTTGATTTATACTTAATAATATGGATTAGGCCTAGTGAGTAATATAATATGTGGCTTACATTTTTAAAGAAATAGAAATTTTATGTAGAAGATGTATAAAGATGTAAGTATTTTGCAAGGATATGCAGAAACATTTTGTGTAACCACAAATGAGTGACAAACTATCTTTAGTTAAGGGAAGATGTCACTGAAAAGATAACACTTTAAGCTATGTCTTAAAGCATGAATATGAATTTTTAGTATTGGAAAAGTAGGTAATTATATTTTGGATTGGGTAAACAAATGAACGGGAGTATATAAAATGGTCACAGTACTGTGGGAATGCATGTACTAGTGTATGATGACAGTATCATATTAGGAACAAAGCCTACAAATAGTTCAAGATGAGACCAGCAATAATAGGTCTTAGTTATCTAAGGATGAGATAATATAAAAATTGAAAATGAAAATTAATATGATGGTTATTTTTTTTTAAAGAGAGAGTGAGAGAGGAGAGAGAGAGAGAGAGAGAGAGAGAGAGAGAGAGAGAGAGAGAATTTTTTTAATATTTATTTTTTAGTTCTCGGCGGACACAACATCTTTGTTGGTATGTGGTGGTGCTGAGGATCGAACCCGGGCCGCACGCATGCCAGGCGAGCGCGCTACCGCTGAGCCACATCTCCAGCCCTATGATGGTTATTTTTATGGTTGTTTAGTTTGAGTATTTTGCATATAATATGTGTAAAAATGAAATAAATTACTAAAGAAAAACATTTAAGAGTATGCATCAATATTGAATGCCCAAAACTCCATAATAGTTTTCACCAAAGACTTCATTAGAATAACATATGAAACTTTCAGAGAAAATAGATGCTTGGGCTATAATCCAGGCTTTCTAAATCAGAATTTAAGGGGAGAGGATGGATCATATACACATTAAAAGTTTCTATAGTTAAAATGAAAAGGACAAATGGAAATTTTAAATGAGCAGAGAAAATAGTAATAGATTTTCTGAACCAGAATCAAATACTTTGATTACTGATTTTGATGGTTGTGGTATAATGTGTTGAATCTAAATAGATGGTGATAATATCAACTGAGAATGTTAGAACATGGGAAGAAAAAAACTCTCTTCCATGGTAGAAAACAAACTCAGTTTTAAATATGTGGATGTTAGATCTTATTAACAAATTAAGCCACAAATTAATTTAATTCCTCATTACATATTCACATTTATGTAGTTTTAATAAACATGTTTATATTTTGTATAAAATTACTTAATGATTACTTGCTTTATTTAAGTGCTATGTCATTTCCATAATAATTCAAAAAAAAGATATTTCCTTTACAGATAAGATTTGTAGAGGTTTATTTTGTGTGTGTGTTCTTAAAAAGTCTCTCTTTTCATTGGGTTCATGGTCAATTTTTTTGATGGATAACTGATTTGAAGATGTAATATCTATTCATATGACTCTATTTCAAATTCTCAGTATAATATTGTACACTGATTATAACATAAATTTCTTATGTGAGCTTTACTCTCATTTCAAAATTCCTCTGGATTATATCTAACCAGTTATTTTTTTTCTCCAGCAACACTTCTAATTTCCATAAAGATCTCAAAATGCTTTGTTCCTAGTATGATTCTTCAATTGTGGGTTTGATTTATATTTCACATGATACATACTTTCCAAAAATTGAAATATTTTCCTTGGAATTGAAATTGAAAATTTTCTTAAGATATGTCATGGTTTTAAAATTCAGAATTATATGACAACGGGGCTGCAATTGTGGCTCAGCAGTAGCATGCTCACCTAGCACATGCAAGGCTCTTGGCTCGATCCTCAGCACCACACAAAAATAAGTAAAAATAAAGGTATTGTGTCCATTGTGTCCAACTTCAAAAAAAAATATTTACATGAGAAAATACTTATCAATGTATCCAAATTGTTTTTTATACATAAAATATGTGGTTATGGAATATCATCACAGCTTTTAAAATAGTACTGTGTAAATCTTGCAGTTCAATAATCTTTTTGTCAGACAATAGGAAGACAGGAGAGGATGTTTTTACTTTATAAGGACATTAGTATCACAAAAGGGAAATTTGTAAATGCAACAATTCTAGGATTTGATCATTTTAAATGGTTTCAAAACGCCAACAAATGTGCCTGGAATTATTTATTTCATAAACATCGATGCTTTGTGTTTGAATGAACATGATTAATTAGTGATAGACAGAATTTTAAGATGGCACCTATCATTCCTACTCCCTGTTATATAAACTTTGTAAAATCTTCTCCCCTTAATGTCTGACAGGACATGTCATGGAATATCATTTCTATGATTTTATTACTGGACCAATTGATTTTAATTTAAAATGGCAATTAGCTGAGTGGGCTGGATCTGGTCAAATAAGACTCTGAGGAAGACTTTCTTTGAGAGGACCCTTTCTTTCAGGCAGCAACATAAGACCTGGGAATGCCTATGCTGGGTGTCACCAAGGTATGCAATGCCTGTGGACTCTAGAAGATAAAAGTGCCCCCTATCTAAGAATTAGAAGGAGAACCAAGGCTTTATTGGAAACAAAAGTAAAAATTTAATTCTTCCAAAACTCACAAAACTTTTTTAGACACTTGAGTTCCAGAAAAAAAAAACATAGCCCAAATTACACTTTGTTTTCACCTTTCTGAAACCTTGGGTGGAAAGCTCCATTCCACCATGTTTGAACTTTGGACCCAAAAAAATAAGATAACTCATCATATCATTTTAAGTAGCCACATTTGTGATAATTTGTTACACAGCTCTAGGAAACTAATCGACTGCTTTTCTCAGAAAATGGTGCTTATGTATATGTCAATATAAATTGAGTGTTAAGCAACATTTTGGGGAAGAAATGCAAACCTTCAAATCTAAAGTTAGCCTTGAAAGCTATACTGTTGTCTGCATAATCCTACTATCAGAAAAGTATGTGTGTTTTTTTAAAATTCTTTGATATGCTTTATTTCTTTCCAGTTGTAAGTTATTTTGTTTTAAGTCTCTGTCTAGATTGAATCAGTTACTCCCAGAGCAAGACGGCAGCCAACAGGTAGAGTGTTTCTTCAGTGAATGAAAAGTGAACCAAGAAATAAATCTTTTAACTTTAACATTAAATTACTTTCAATACTAAAAATGGGATACATTTCTTAAGGATTTATTAACTGAGGAATTCAAAAATAGTGTTACCTTAGCAACTCATGACACAGAAATTAAGCTGTCAAAATCCTGATCATTCAAAAGGGGTCACTGATCTTTGTGTCAACACAGAGGATGAAAAAGAGCTGCAGTGATGTACTTTGCCAGGTTTTTTGAACTCTAATAAACAAGCCAAGCTGTGTTTATGAATTCCCTAAAATAGACAAGTAGAGAATACAGCAGCATTTGAGTGTGCCAAAATGGATTTACAGGTGCTTGGGCATTGCCCACACTATCAAAAGAGTCTTCACTTATTAAATCCTTTTGTAATGAAGAATACCAGAAGTGCCTCACAAATACCAAGCCCAGATAGTTCCCGCACTTTCCAAAATGCCTGGCTTTATCACATCATCCTTCATCAAGTAGAAATCCACTAGGTCAGTAATTTCCTTAAAAACAAAACAAAACTGATGCATTTTAGACTGAAGCAGGAAGAGAAATCTCCATGAAAATTTCAGGTCCCTAAATATATTTAATAAAGATGTTAGCATTACTATTTTTCCTACAAAAAGGTAAAATTAGAGAAAAAAGAAGATTCCAGTATAAAATAATTTCTCGAATGCACTTCTAAATAGGCAGCACACATTATTCTTACCTACTAATAAACAATATTACAGAGGAAGTTATTTCAAAACATACATTTTAAATATATTCAGTGAAGACCAGCTTTTCACCACATTGTACCACACATAAAAATGTTAGCAAATAAATGTGGGGAAAATCAGATTGACTCCTGGTAATTCATTTGTCTCTTAGTTATGTCATTACTTTCAGACTTATTTTAATAAAATTGTTTAATATATAATAGCCTTTAGAAAAAATCTTGCATCTAGTCTTGGTTGTACTTCTATTAGTAAAAGGAATATTGTTTCAGTTTTGTTACAACTCTAATGTGATTCATTTTGACAAGATTCCTAATATACTTATCATTCTTCATTTCTAAAGAATGAATGGATACTAGCAATAGCCATGATACAGAAACATTTTAAATGCCCATCTATGAATGAGTGAATAAATAAAATTATATATAGGCACACACACATACACACATATACACAATGAAATATAAGTCTTAAAATTTTTTTTAAAAAAAGGATATCCAGCTATTTGGGACAACATGGATAAACTTGGAAGTCATTTTACTAAGGGAAATGTTTTGCTCAGTAAATACTGAATGATCTCATTTAGATGTAAAATCTAAATCTGTTGAACTCATAATAACAAGAATACACTTGTGGTTTGTTGGGGGTGGCCTTGGGGAAATTAGGTGTTGATTAAGTGATACAGAATTTTAAGTTATGTAAGATAATTAAGTATTGGAATACTAATACAAAAATGTGCCTTTAGCTAACTATATTGTATTTTATGCTTGGAATTTGCTAAGATTTTAAATATTAAGTTTTATACTAGAAAAAAAACTAAACCAGAATAGGAAAAGGTAACTATGTGATATGATGAATATGTGAATATGTGAATTAGCATGATTATGGTGAACTTTTAAAAATGCATATGTATAAAAAAGTCATCAAGCTTTATATTTATATGCAATTATTGTCAATTCTACCTCAATATAATAGGAAGATAAAAATCTGAAGTAGTCAGAGAGATGCAGTGGAAGTATCCAGAGTGACTTGAAGTGTGAGAAGGAGCTCATCTTTGGTTTCTGTCTTTAAAAATAAGGCAGTTATAATCTAGGGAGGGCAGGGAGCCTCTAGAAACTCAAAATGATCCATACCTAGAACCAATAAACAAGTTGGGTAGCAACTTCAAGACTCTGGAAGCTAATGATCTAAGTCAAAGGATTATTCCCCACAGAGTATCTAGATAAGTTCTGAATTCTACTAAGAACTTGTTTTGGGTTTTATGACACTCTAAGCAGGAAATCCAACAGGACCCAGCAGATTTTTGATTTATGGAACTGTGAAATAACAAACTTCAGTTAAGATATGAAAAGAATGTAATTTTTTGTTGTTGTTGGTCAGTCACATAAAATTACTACACCAAACTTGAAATTTGCTCTATCATGTAACTTGGCCTCTGACTCAGTCTGGTCCCATTCTATTATTTAATGCTTACTCAACTTCCCTACTGTTTTCTTCTTGCCCTGGGTGCAAATGTACCCAGGTATATTACACATTTCAACTAAAACTGGAAATCCTAGATACTTGTTTTTCTAGCTCATTCTAGGGAACAACTTGAGAATATACTTTTTCAATTGCACACCGTACTAATCATCCTTGAAAATCTAAGTTCTGTGGTACTCCTTTCAAAATAAATTTTCTCAGCAGAGAAACACAGACAAACAAGATAGCCCTGGGCTGGGTGCCAATCCTGGGAGTCTAGCCAGCATTAGATATCCAAAAAGAGTTGGAAAATGGCCACAATCAAAGGAAACAGGCAGAATACCCACATTGCAAGTGGGCATATTCTATTGTAAGCTCACTCACTTTGTGCCCTGAATCTTAAGGAAATGGAGCCCGTTCTGATTGGATTGTCATTTTCATTGAGAATAGATATGAGACTAATTGGTTATATCTCCTGTTGCTTTTGCTGCATCCTCATCTTCATCTTTCTCTTCTGAATGTTTTATACTTCCTCCTTCTACTCTTTCTCATTTTGTTCCTCCTCAGCCTCCTCTTCCTAGTTCTCTTCCTTTTGTTTATTATTTTTTTGATCATTTATTTCATAAAGTTTTGGTAACACCTGTAGATTTACAGAAAGTGAAATGTCTTTTTTTTTTCCTGTTCCAAATGCAGTTCAAGAATCCACAATACATTTAATGGTCCTGTCACTTTGATTGCTCTTAACAGTTTCTCAGACTCTCCTGGTTCTGAGTAGTCTTCATGTGCACTACTCAGGAAGTTTGTAGTATGTCCCTTACTAACTCTTTTCTCATGATTAGGCCAGGGTAATAGGGTCTTGTTTGTTTATGTTTAGAACCATCACCTAGGTTTTGTGCCATTCGCATTATATCCTACCAAGGGTTTGCAGTGTCACTGTGATATCACTATTGATGTAAATTTTTTTAACTGTTAAAATTTCTTTATTATGAAATTAATTATTATAATAGAAAAGTTTGAGGAAAACTTGGTTTTTATTCTTTTTTTAAATTTTTTTAAAATTTTTTTTATTTATATATGAAAATGAATGCATTACAATTATGATTACACAAATAGAACACAATTTTTCATATCTCTGGTTGTATACAAAGTATATTCACACCACTTTGTATCTTTATACATGTACTTTGGATAATAACGTCTATCTCATTCCACCATCATTATTATTTTGTCAGAAAGAGATATATTCAAAATTAATGCAATTGGAATTGTGTTACATATTGATAACTCAAAGACATTTTTACCCTTCTAAACAAATTCATTATATTCTTCTTCTAAACTAGGGACAGTATATTCTCTTGATTCATATTTAAATAACCCAAGCATATTTGATATATTAGGATAACTAATATGCAACCTAATTTTTTTTATTTGTTTTCATCAAATCAACACATATTTATGGTTTTCATGTTGTGATTGATGCTAGGGATTTGTTAATAAAAATTCCATAATTTCATGAAGTTTTAATATAAGAAAAGGCAGATATAAAACCTATAAACACATATTTTCTATGATACAAAGAAAAAAGTCTCAATTATATCCCAACATATGGGAAAACTAATCTATTTTGAAGCAACAAACACAGGATTAGGAAAAAAATAATTTCTATATGAATAAATATTGAATAATTTCATCTGAGACTTAAAGGTACAACAGTAGTTGATACAGCAACTTTATGGGGTAAAGAATTATTAAGATTAAAAAAAAATACTCAGAGTTTAGATCTGGCAGGTGCTTGGTCTATTAAGAGTAAGAGAAAGCTAATACTGGAGTACAAAGAGGAAGGGGACAACCGAGTAAGAACAAATAACGGAATACTAGATAGTTATTATCTCATGGAAGTTGCTGAACTTTATAAAGTTTAACCTAAGACTAGTTGAAAGATAATAAAGTGATATAAAGAAAAATCTAATAGTACCAACACACACACACAAAAAAAAAAACACAAACTCACATGTGTGTGTACACAAATAAAATTGACTTCTTTTACATGTATAGGTAATGCGGAACCAAGTACCAGCAGAGTATTCTTTAAACCACACAATATATCAACGGAGGCTAATAGAATATTTATTATTTCCAAAGTAATGGCTAATTATATAGTGAAGATTTTCTATGCTTGCATTTCTTTGCTCCGTCAGAAATTATCATTATAGGAAGTTCACGGTGATCAGAATCTTTAGTACCATATTCCAGTTGACCTTTGGGTAGAAATGATTTTTTCATAAATCTTAAGATGGGAAAAAAGTTAATGAACGAAATAATAAGAGTTTTAATATTGAGAGGCCTCTTTGGGGCTTTCCAATAAGTTATGTGTTATATACTTTACTTATACTCACTGGCATCAAAGTCTTTTTCACACTCAGTGTAAAAGATGTCAATGTGTTTCTTATACTTTGTTGAATTATAGTGATATTCAGTAAGTCTTGCCATTGTGAAAGAAATAAGTCATATCCTGGTGGAAGTATTTAATAGCTGAAATGATCCTCCATACTGTCTTCTACCATGCCAGTGCTAGAAGACTGTAATTGAAATGATGGATCCATAGAAATAAAGCATCTTCTATTGCTGAGGTTCCTCTAGAGGCCTATAACACAATATACTTTTTCATGAGTGCAAAATAAGTCTTGAGTGTCAAGTAATTAATATCTGAGGGCTTTGTTTTTTAACTCAAATAGCACACTATATCTAATTTATTTATTAGTATCTTGGTTTTACATTTTTATTTTAATTCATAATAATACTAACTTTAGTTTGATGATTTGTTTCCTTAACTTTCTTAATTTTCATTGAGTTATCCATACTTATTTCACACATCTGATGCCAAACAACCTAAGAATTCACTCAAATTTACTTTGGCTCCTCTGTTAACACTCAGCTTCATTTAGCAGATGCTCCACTAAAGATGTGTGTCCAATATTCACTCTATGTTAACGTCAGCTTTTAAATGGCTCTGAAAGCATTTTAATATGGCATTCAAAATTATTAAAACATTTTACATTTTCCCTTGCAAAATAGAGAAGACATTTTTCCTTACAAATTGATCATTGTTGACTTTGTTAAAATATTTTCTCTAGGCTTCTATGTTGTGTCATCTTCTAGGTGAGAACCATTCTTAATTTTAAATATTTAATCATCTTGTTGTATCTTCAAAGGTTATTCCAAATGGGGCCATTCTGCATTTTTCTATACCCAATTTGTCTACACCTTTATACTTGGAATATAAAATGTCAGTTTTTATTGACATCTCATTCTTGAAAATAGAGAATCATTAAATTATCAAGATTCATTTTTTTTTAAATGTGTGTCTTGTTGTTCATGCCTTTGGTTCTCATAGCCATTCTTTGGACTTATCCTAAATCATTCTTGAAATTTCAAAGGGATCAATGTCACTCATGTAGGTCAATTGAATTTCGGGGTTTCAATACATTTTAATATTTTCAAACTGCCTAATACCACTGTTTATATTGTTTGGGTGATGATGATTCTTCCCAATGACCTTAGTGGATCTTTGTTTATTTTTATCATAATGAATAAAGTAGAAATATATTGTGCATTTTTAAAAGATTGTCTGCAATCTCAAAGTTCCAGACTTTATGTTTAGACCATTCTGTACTTCTTTCATAATGAAACCTCTTCAAAATGTTTTGGTGCACATACCCATGGCATTGTTTGTAATGTTGTTATTGTTTATTTTTTGACAGATTTCACAGGTTAAGTTTTCCAGAAGGGCTTTAAAAATGTCCAATAATTGTGCCATTGTAATAAGTGTTTTTACATTTTTCATTGCCATTAATCACTGAAATGTCTCAGATTCACTGCAAATCCATGGAAAGCAGACACTATGCTTTGTACATATATTTATTATTTTCTATTATTTGATATAGTTATTTTCATATTGTTAGTGTTCAATCACAATCTGGTAATGATGAAATCATAGTATGTTTTTAAAACAGAATATTCTATATATTTATTTGCACAATATGAATAGCATAAAATAGTATTGTTCATTCTCAAAATAAAAGCAAAACAAAGTCAAAATAGAATAGCTGCCCTAGCTCTTATGAACTATTTTCAAACTGGATCATATCTACTTCCCTCAAAATTTTCCTCTTTGAAAAATACTTGTCTGTGTGATAGGGATGAAATAATAATTAGCATTTGACAATTCTGCACTGAGACTCAGAATCTCAAATATGCACTGAAGTAATTTATAAGGCATTTGATAAGGTGAACTGATGATTAGATGTAGGTTAAGTCCCAGCATAAACTTTCTCAAATTGTTCTACTAAATTCAAGGCACTGATTGAGAGAGGATTAAGGAGTCTGCAAGAACTGTTTTATAATCTGCAGAGTAACATGAGGGCTAATTTATTCCTTTATCCTAATTTTAAAAGCTATTTTAAGCAAGAAGCAGCTCACATATCTACTCTATATTTTTCCCTTTGAGTTTTATAGCATATGTAGGCATAATATGCAAGGATAGTTATTTGGTTAAGATTAATTCATTTTTATTACCAATGAAACCAGTAAGTAAAATTAGTTTTTATTATATTCCAAAACTATTTATATAGTTATAAAATGAATTAACTGTTATAAAATTAGCTTTTCTATCTTTTGTTTACTTAATATCAATGTTTACCTTTAACTTAATATTAAATAATATGGAGACTCTAAATTTGAGTTAATTATTTTTAAAAATAATGTTTATAGTTACAGCCTTATATTCTAACTTTTAATTAGACATGACATAAAGTCTGTCAAGATCTAACACTGCTCATTTATTTCTTGAAGAGAGAGGAGAGAGAGAGAGAATTTTTTTTAATACTTATTTTTTAGTTTTTTGGCGGACACAACATCTTTGTATGTGGTGCTGAGGATCGAACCTGGGCCGCAAGCATGCCAGTCGAGCTTGCTGCCGCTTGAGCCACATCCCCAGCCCTGCTCATTCATTTCTTGAGGATCATAAACTATTCATTGTTTCTGTAACACAGTGTATGATTTTGTTTGCTTTCCTCATAACCTCAGATGTTTTCATTCATAATTTCTTATACTCTATATTTCTTATTGGTGAGTGAGGAATTTCTCTATAAAACATTTTCTTAAGTATAGAGAAAATCCTTCATTCAATTACAAATTTCTTAAGAGAATAGTACTTATAACTGATGTTACCCATATTTGATAATTGTGAATATGAATCTTTGCTACATAAATAAAAAATGTAGTCTTCATTTACTTATTGAACTAAGAAGGGAAAGGAAGTTTCCTATTTATAAATGGAATCCTAGAGGTCAAGGAGGTGCAATAAGATATAAAAGGTTGCTGTCATGAGTATGGTTGGGAAGAACTCAGATGATTGTTTTCAATGGGTTTCAGCTTTTTCATGTACATACACATGAAAAATGTGTGTGTGTGTGTGTGTGTGTGTGTGTATGTGTGTGTGTATGTGTATAAGGGTGGGGGAGATAATGTCCTACAAAGCTTGGAAGATAGACAAGATACAAATTTCTCCCTTCAGACCTGTTCCTTTGAAGGGTCTTAGAGAATTTCAGGTGTATGTAAATTCAATATTGACAGCATAAATTAAAATGAAACAAAACTAGCTTTTTTTATTGATTGTTCAAAACATTACAGAGCTCATGATATATCATCTTTCATACATTTGACTCAATTGGTTTTTTTTTTTTTAAAGAGAGTGAGAGAGGAGAGAGAGAGAGAGAATTTTTAATATTTATTTTTTTTTTTTTAGTTGGCGGACACAACATCTTTGTTTGTATGTGGTGCTGAGGATCGAACCCGGGCCGCACGCATGCCAGGCGAGCGCGCTACCGCTTGAGCCACATCCCCAGCCCCTCAATTGGGTTTTGAACTCCCTTTTTTACCCCACATTTATATTCTGTTCATAATATGAAGAGAGGATGATTTTCTAGTACAAAGATTGCTTTTTCATATATATATGGCGTGTACGTGTGTGTTTGTGTGTGTGTGTATATATATATATATATATATTTATACATATATATATGGCAATGTACATATATATGGAAATAGTTTCTGTAAACTCCCTCATTGACACACCTACAAGTGTTCTTTATTAATTTTCTAGGCATCCCCTCAATTCAGTCAAATTTACAATCTGGATTAACTATCATACACAGAAAATAGAAAATGTTCATTAAAAAACAAATACAGGCATTTAAAAAATTACAGGTTTTTAAATCTATAAATATATCTATAAAATAAATATCTATATTTGTAAATATATTTATAAAATGTTAGCTTGTAGCAGATAAAGTGTAGTGCCCACAGCTTTTGGAATGTCCAACAAAAAATAAGGTTTCATGATTTATAGACTGTGTAAATGATGAATTATTACATTTGTTATTAAAATGAATCAGAGTGATTAGATTTTTAAATATAAATTTATTCTCTAAAATATATGAAGAATAATGAGAATATCAATTTATCTTTACCATGGGTAAATGTCAATGTTTGTTCATCAAAGAAAAGATTTACTTGATGAGGTAGGAAGGTTTCCTCTAAAAACATAACAGAGTTTTAAAAGTTTTCAGGATTTTCCTCTTATCATGTTTAAGATATTCCATAAAATAGTAAACAATTCCTGACAATGTTTATTAATAGAGTTTGCCTTCTTCAAACTAGTTATTATTTACCAGGAAATAATGACAAATTTTAATTTAAATGACTTATACATTTATAATTATTTTTTCTCCTTACTACACAGATTCCTTAAATTGTATTAGAGTCAAAAAGAACAAGGCACCTAAATTAAAAAAATTCAAATAAATATCTTATGATTGATTAATATAAGTTAAATATATCAAGAAATTTTGAACAGAACAAATGTTTATCTTTGTATTTAAAAATGGTTACACTAAACCGGGCATGGTGGCACACACCTGTAATCTCAGAGGCTGAGGAGGCTGAGGCAGGAGGATAGTGAGTTCAAAGTCAGCCTCAGCGAAAGTAAGGCACTAGGCAACTCAGTGAGACCCTGTCTCAAAGTAAAATGCAAAATAAGACTGGGGATGTGGCTCAGTGGTCAAGTGCTTGAGTGCTCCTGAGTTCAATCCCTGGTATCCCCCAACCCCGCTGCAAAAAAAAAAAAAAAGTTACACTAAAGCAAAGATATGATATTTATAGGAATTTCATTACTAATAAAATGATAGCAATGATTTTTATCAGTTATTTAATAAAGGACATTGACATTGAACCAATATTTTCTTGATTACTGTCAGGTCATTGAAATAGATCACAATCAATTGTTTGGTAAAAATATGAAGTTATTTTGCTTTAACTCTTATCACTCATGAATTACAACTATTTAGGCTTATAGAGTAAATTCAGTTGAAAAGTAATAGCAGAGACAAAATAGTTGATTATTTTTTAGTTTTGTTATTTTAAATTGTTTAGTAACCTAGCAACTAATTTTAAAATGTGACATTGGTATATCCCTCTAGGAGGGACTTGGTCTGTAACAGAAAGCCAATTTGATCCTGAAAGTAACAGGATGCTGTCTCTCTGCCATCATCCACACTGATTTCAGAAATATAATTTTGTTAAATCAGAACAATGTTATTTTATATATATCTGACAAAAAATGTAAGTAACATTTCTATCAACAGTATAAAATGGACTGCCCCAATTACAAACACCTGGTCATTTTCTGTTTATGACAAGACTGGTGTAGCCCATTATTGAGATATGCCACTTGAAATTTTGAAATGGACTAACATGTATCCTGTGATTCTTTGCCTTTCTCATCTTCATATATAGGTACCAGTTACATTGCATTTTCCTCTTTTAGTGTCCTGTCTAATCCTGTGCTTAGATTTATGGTAAAGTATTCATCAATCAAATTGGCAATGCTTTTAGTCACATTTACAGGGAGGAAGGTAGAATTTAATCAACAAATGCACATGTTTTGCTCCCATATAGGTAACTACAAGCCCCATTGCAGTTTTAATTGCTTGCTTTAGAAATTTTTAGAAGACTATATTTAGTTATGCAAATGTATTTGGATTTTTTTCCTATTAACACTTGAAATGAAAAGGATACATAAGGATCTTCCAGAGGCTTAGCATGCCAATAGTGGTATGGCTGCTACTTAGAACTGTCTTCAAATAATAGACTACTTGACTGCCACTGCCAATTGGATTTGCTTAACTATTATTTCCCTTTAGCCAAGGGCATAGAATGTGGAAAATCTTTATCTAAGGGCTCTGGCTGAAGCTTAGCTATTTATCATTTGTGTGGAGATCAAATAGGCCAGGTGTACTGTTTATTTTAATGAAGCCAATATTGAGATGGGAGCTCAGAATAACAATACAAAGCATTATTCACTTACTTTGTACCTTGCAGTTGCAAGAAGCATTTCTCTAGCACAAATATATATATATATATATATATATATATATATATATATATATATATATATATATATAGTCCTGGCTTTAATTCATTTTGTATAATATTTTCCTAACAGTGAAACCAATTGTATTTAGAAACCACTTTACACTATGGGGTTGGTTTGTCTTTTAATAAAAGGTGCCCTTTAAGAAAATGAAATTGTCATATTTTCCAAAGTAATGCTATGCTCAAGACCACACACTTAAAGAAAAAATGTATTTCACTATGAGTAAAACGTATTACTGGGATTTGGGGTTCTGGCTCAGTGGTAGAGCACTCACCTAGCACATGCGAGGCCCTGGGTTTTATCCTCAGAACCACCTAAAACTAAATAAATAAAATAAAGGTATTGTGTCCAACTAAAACTAAAAGATAAATATTTTAAAAAGTATTACTAAAGTTCAGAGAGAATCTAAATAGATTGTCTATTTGAATGTGTAAGCAGAGGGTGGTAGTGATATGAAAGGTAATTTGAAAGTTCCTCATAATCTTTCCTATATACAATGTTTGACATGACTATACTTCCTCCAAATACTAGTAAATTCCAGTGTAAAGGGAGGAGTGAAAATTTGGGGTAGGCTTATCAGTGACGGGAAAGAATTTGATTATGATAAAGATAATCAGTGTAGCATGGAAACAGGATAGTAGTGGCCAAAATACACAGAGAAAGAAATAGCATTCTTCAAAAGATAAATGGTATATCACCCACTACCTAACCATGTGCCTCATTCCTAGCATTTGGGAATTCCTAGTGACTACTACTCTTTTACCATGTATTTTAGATTATAGAATAAATAAGGGAGCTCTTCAATATTTTTTAAGCTGGTAAAAATGACTATGAAAATCTATTTTTCCTAGTACTAAAATTTAATTACATCTTTATGTTCCCCATATTAGTAATGACTAAATTTAATGATTTTGAAGATGTAATTGACAAGGCATACATACCCAACTCTTCATTCATGTAAAAAATCAGCACCTGCTTATCCAGTGGATCTTCTAGGCACTCCAGGAGCTACTGCTGTCATGATGCTAATGGAAAAATAAAGGGACTGTACTGCAGGTGTTTCTAAGTTATTCATGTTACTATGACTTCTCCTGGAGAGGGTGAGGCAAAATATCCCATTAAGGACACCATTCTGTACTAGCAAAGATAGTTTCATGAGATACATAGACCCCAAGTTTGAAAGGATCTTTGAAGCTCTTACCAAATTATGACAAAGCATCTTCCTGATTCCAGGTCTTTGTACTGGTTGTTCCCTCATCCTGGGGAGAGTGCTGATGGATTAAATGCCAGAGATAGCTGGCTGATTAAATACTTTAGTTTATTTTGTTCTCTGTTAAGAATGCAATCTAGTCAAAGAAGGCTTTCTTGAGTACTATACACATCACATGTCATGATCTTACCCTGCCATACTGTTCTTCATAGCCCTACTACCAATATTTGGGTAGACCCTTTGTTTCTCTCTTGCACTCACAATTAGATAAGTGCCTAGTCTCATTTGTCTCAACCAGCTTGAATGAAATTGTGATGATTCTGGAGCTCTGTAAGCTTTTTTTTTTTTTTTTTTGCTACCCCAATGTCTAGAACAGTGCCTGTCAGAACACTTCACTTCCAGTAAATGTCTTCTGAATGATCATGTAGTTACAAGTTCACCAGTGTGAATCCTGAAAAAATGAACTGGATCCTTTTTATTTATATGGTGTGTAGAGGTAATAAAACCTTTCCTAGAAATTTACACTGGACTGTAAAACACTGACATTATTTATTATCAATAAGTGCCTGAATCCACCCACATGAATTCTTTTGCTATGAAATAGTGACAAATAAACACATATACACACAAACACACTCACACAAATATGAATGAGGGGTGCAATGTTATCAATATTTTCTTATTGACAATTGTTAGAAAAGAAAAACATTTTTATGAAATTGTTCCATTATTTAACATACTATTAGCAGCTTTGGAATGTCTGGAATGTCTGTTTTTAAAAATAGATTTAATACATAATGTTGAACATTTACTCAATTTCACATGACTTATACAATTTTAAAAGTTTTTAAAAACTTGTGATACTGTACATTCAAGACAAAGAACATATCCATCACCCTAGAAACTTTTCTTTTGCATCTCTGTCATCTTTATCACCACTCTGTCACTATATTTTCCTTGGAAGTTCAACACTAGTAGAATTTTTGCCAATATCAAGGATTTATTTTATGATATTATAGAATGAGAATAATATCATATATTTTAATGTCTGGTTTATTTCAGTAAAATTGCATTTAATTTCAATCATTGTTATTCAGAACATCAGTAGTTAATCCCATTTTATAGCTAAGTATCATTCTGTTGTTTAGATGTATTAGTTTGTGGGTCCATTCTTTTGTTAATGAACATTTTGGCTTCTAAGTTACTCTTTCATAAATGAATTTTTTGCAACCATTTGACTACCAGTTTTGTATGGACAGATGCTTTCATGCCACTTTCTAAAATAAGTAGAATGTTAAGATCATAAAGGAGGTGTACACTTAATATTGTAAAAAACAGGCAAATACCTTTTCCAAGGGAATTGCTTTGTTTTAAGTTCTGCCTTCAGTATCTCGGAGTGGAAGTTTCTATGCACCCCTACCTTCAATTGCTATGATCAGTCCTTATAAATTCATCAGTTCCATTTGATATATAATAAGCATCTTGTGTTTTAACAAGCACCTTTCTAATATTAAGTACTGGAGAACATTTTTCATGTGTCTGTCATCCACACAGCCTTTTTTCAGGAACAGGATTTTCACAACTTTTACTCATTTTAATAGTCATATTTTTATTGGTTCTTTTAGTTATCTATGACAGTAATTTGACATAATTATAAAAGAATGGAATGCATCTTGTTCTAATTAAAACCCACTACCATTCTTTCCTTCCCTCGGCCCATCCTCAGTTCAATTCTGACATTTACACCTATTTATTTTTTAATTAACTTCTTGTGAATGTACACGATGTTGAGATTCACTCTGGTGTATTCATACATGTACATAGAAAAGTTATGTAAGATTCATTCCACTGTATTTCCTTTTTCCATCTGCCTTCCATTCCCTTCATTTCACTTTGTCTGTTCCACTGAACTTCTAATCTCCCCCATATATTCCCTGTTATTGTGGGTTAGTTTCCACCTATCACAGAAAACATTCGACCTTTGATTTTTTGGAATTGGCTTATTTCACTTAGTATGATTGTTTCCAGATCCATCCTTTTACTAGAATATATCATAGTCATTTTTCTTGGTAGCTGAGTAATACTCCATTGTGTATATATACCACATTTTAAAAAATCCATTAATCTATTGAAGGGTACCAAAGCTTAGCTATTGTGAATTGTGCTGCTATAAACATTGAAGTGGCTGCATCACTATAGTATGCTGATATTACATCCTTTGAATATATACTGAGGAATGGGATAACTGAGTCAAATGGTGGTTCAATTTCTAGTTTTTCGAGGAATCTTTGTACTGCTTTCTAAAGTAGTTTCACCAATTTGTAATCACCAACAATATGAGTGTATCATTTTCCCCACATCCTCACTAACATTTATGTTACCTCACTAACATTTATGGTTACTTGTATTCTTGAAAATTGCCATTCTGACTGGAGTGAGGTTAAATCTCAGTGTTGTCTGAATTACATTTTTGTAATTGCTAGAGATGTTGAACTTTTTTAATGTATTTGTTGAAAGGTATTTCTTCTTCTAAGAAGTTCCATTTATTCCTTTGCTGATTTATTTTATTTTATTTTTTTGATGTCAAGTTTCTTAAGTTCTTTATATATCCTGGATATTCACACCTTATCTGAGGTGAGAGTGGCAAAGATTGTCTTCCCTTCTATGGGTGCATTCTTCAAACTCTTCATTGTTTCCTTTGTTGTGAAGAAGATTTTAGTTTGACACTATCTCATTTATTAATTATTCATTTTATGTCTTGTGCTTTACAAATCTTTTTAAGGAAGTCAGTTCCTAAGCTGACATGTTGGAGTGTTGATCCCACGTTTTTCTTACAGCATGTACAGGGATTCTGGTCTAATTCCAAGGTCTTTGGTCCAATTTGAGTTGTGTTTTGGACAGGTGAAAGATAGGGGTTAAATTTCCTTTTACTGCATATGGATTTTCATTTTTCTCAGCACAATTTGTTAAAGAGGTTATCTTTTATCTGATGTATGTTTTTGGCACCTTTGTCTAATATGAGATAACTGTATTTATGTGGGTCTGTCTCCATGTCTTCGGTTCTTTTCCATTGGTCTTCATATCTGTTTCAGTGTCAATACCATACTGTTTTTGTTATTATAGCTCTGTAGATATTTTAAGATCTGGTATTGTGAAGCATTCTGCTTTGCTTTTCTCACTAAGGATTGCTTTGACTATTCTGGGCCTCTTATTTTTACAAATGAATTTCATGATTGCTTTTTCTATTTCTATGAAGAAAATCATTGGGATTTTGATGGGAATTGCTTTTAATCTGTTAGCACTTTCAGTAATATGATCATTTTTACAATATTAATTCTGCCTATCCAAGAACATGAGAAGTCTTTCTGTCTTCTAAGGTCTTCTTCAATTTTTTTTCTTTACTGTTCTATAGTTTTCATTTCACCTCCTTTGCTAGATTTATAGACCCTTTCTATTTTTATTGTTGGGTTTTGACAGGTCTCTACATATTCTGATGAAAGTCATTTTGATAAAATATTAATTGCAAATAATGTCTACCAGGCTATGTCTTGTCTCCTTCTTCTCTCATTTGTATCCTTTGAATATCAGAAGTTTTAATTTTTGGAAATACATTCATAATTTCATCTTTTAATGGATGGTGCATTTTTAATTTCTCTAAAAAAAAATCTGTTCCTTACACCAACTCACAAGGGTTTTCTCTATTTTATCTTTCACATGTTTTAAAGTTTTACTTTTGGGTCAATGATCCAAATTTAATCACTTTTTAAAAAATGTGTGAAACCAAGTTCAATTTTTTTTCTAGTGTATACTGTTTTTTTTTCCATACCACATTTTAAAACATTATTTTTTCTTCAATTAATGCCCTTGGCATTTTCAGAAATGTACAGTCATATTTCTCCATTCTGTGTTTTGAGTGATTGACCTGTTTCTTTCTCTTGATGTCATTAACAGATTTTGTTCTCAGATTTTGTAGCTTTGTAATAAAAATTGTAAAATTGCATAGTGCTAGTCTCTCAACTTTTGCTTTGTTTTTGACATGTGTATGCTATAGGTAATTTATGATTAGTAATAGAATTATGTCAATATTTATCTATATTTTATTGTAAATCTCTTGAATTTACTCATCTTAAATAACTAAGAAAATATAACTCCACATATCCCTCTTTTTTATCTCCTAATAACCAACAGTTCTACCATCTGCTCCCAGGATATTTAGATAACTCATATAAATGGAATCCTACAATATTTATTCTTCTGTGACTGGTTAATTTAACTAGCATCATCTCCACTGTATTCATTCATTTTGACCCAAATGGCAGTATTTCTTACTTTTTTTGAGGACAAATACATTTACAATGAATGTACATACCACATTAGATTGTTCCACATATAAATGAAGTTCTGCTCAGTTGTTCACTCTTTTGTCTTTCTTACTTTTTTATAGTTTCTATTATTATGTCATCTATTTTACCAATATTTCCAATCTCTTGTAAATTTCTTATCTTGTATATTATAGTTTTGTATATATTATGGATTGATATTAGCATTATATACTTTTAGGTATCAGCTTTGGAAATATTTAGAATTCAGTTAGAATAACTATTTTGATATATCCATTTTTATTTAATGCCAGATATTATAGATACTATTTTGTTCATATTAGATGTATTTATTTTCCTCTAAAATTTATAGAAATATGCTGTATCATGACATAAAATTATTGGGAATTGATTTGATTTTTTTATCTTGCTTTAGAGATGTCTTTGTAACATGAGCAATACTTAGTCTGAGGCTAATTAATAATCACTACTTAAGAAAGTCTCACAAGTCCACTAACTGTGATAACATGGGTCATGGTTTCCACCCTGGTTGGTGGGAAGAGGTACCATAGTGGACATATGTGAAGGAAGCTGAATCTCCTATTTAATACATTTGCATGCTTTTTCCCCTGGCCGAAGTATTTTCCTTACAGCAAGTTCTTACCAGATTGCATCCAAATTTACATGTGTCTGCAGATCTGTTAGTACTCATTCTAGCTGAAAATTTGGCTACCTTGGCTTTCCTGTATACCCTCCTTGTCATCTGAATTAAGAAAGGTCACTAGACTTTAATTGTTTTTCTACTACAATGTCCCTTCAAATTATTTTCATGCAGTGATTTGGAGTATTTTAGGTATACTAGTCAGGATTCTCTATTTGTCAGGATTCTCTCTCTCTCTCCCCCTCTCTCTCTCTCTCTCTCTCTCACCATAAAGGCATGCACACACACACACACACAAACACACACACAGTAGTCATATGTAATATGGAAGACACATAAGATCTAATATAATATCTCTTGGGTGCCAATATTTTATTTTATTTTACATTTTACACTAATGAAGATTTTTTTTTTCATTTACTAGAGGAAAAAACTAACTAAGGTTATACACAATTAACTATGTTTAGATAATTCTGTATCAAATCTACAAATGTAGTTCTTTTTTAGATTGGGACTTCCCTGCCCCACCTACTTAATAGAATGTGTAATTTTAAAAGTCATAACTATAAAAGGAATAGACTATCAGAAAAGCTAACATTATCTTCAGCATTGTTAGAAGAAAAAAGGAGTGAACAGGATAATGTTACATCAAAACAAAATCACTGATACAGATATAGAAATGTAATGAATGCAATTTGCCTTTCTTTAAGAAAATCTCCATCAACAATTGTTTCCCTTTTATTTTTGAACCCAGTTATTGCTTGAAAATTTAATGAGTCTTTCAGAGAAACACATTCCAGATTTTAATGTAAAAAAGCTGTATTGAGTAGACTGCCATAATTGTTTTCTCTGTTTAAACAGATTGCATTTCAATACTTTTTCTTTGATCAAAGAACCACAACTATATAACATGAGTGTAAGTAATGCAAATTAATTTTAATATGTAATTACATGTATAATGGCTCATTGAATAATAGCTTTGTATGAATTAATGTAGTAGAACATAAAAATATTAACCCACCACAATGCCTTTACTAATTTTAGTATCATCCCTATTATTTTTCAAGATAATTTTCTGTATGAAGGTTCTATTTTGTTTTTCATTATATCCACTTGAAAATTTGCATGACTATTTAAAAATCTCTGGAGAATAAAATGTGTTCTTCATAGAAAAGATTCAAACTGTATTACGCACATTTGTCATAATGGTTAGAAGGACCAGGACCCACGTTTCCATCATCACTATCCTTAACAGGCAGTGGAAACTGTCATTCAAAAATGATTACAGAAAGAAGATCTGAAATAAAGAAATTTTCTAGGTTGAAGTTAGGAAGATACCAATAGGAGAGTACTCATTATTTGGCAGATTTGAATATGCATCATCTAATTTAATTCCCACTAAATATCATCAAGTTTCCTTTTTTCCCATGGTGAATTTAAAACAGAGCAATTGACTCTGAAAACCATGCTTCAGTTTTTGCCTACCATAAAGCCAACTGGTTACCATTTCCCATATTGCCAGTGGTTATAGAATATTTTAATCACCTGATAGTAGATTTTTTAATGTGTGTATGTGGTGCTGGAGTTTGAACCCAGGGCCTTATGCATGCGAGAAAAGCACTCTACTGACTGAGCTATATCCCCAGCCCTTAGAGTTGATTTTTATTCTACTCTGTATCCCAGTTTTACATCTAGGGTATGGAGATGGAATGTTTAAAGGAGTTTCGTATATAATATTGGATTAATGTCATCTCAACTTATTTTTTTATCTTACTTTTTTCTAGAAACACTCTCAGAATGCTACACATGTAGAATACTAATAACAATGGCAGCATTCATAGTGACAAATAATTTTCATTTGAATAATTGTTATAAGCATTTAATTAATTTAAAAAATGTCTTCAAGAACTTTCTTTTGCAAAGTTTTTTTCAGACCCTCTGTGTCTTACAACACTTTCCTGTGTCTCTGCCACTTTGTTTTTACATCTTAATTTTTTTATATTATTAAATTAACATCATATATTGTTATTTTTATTATTAATGCTTTATGTATTTGTTCATAGCCCAACTTTCTTATTTTTAATGAGTGTTGATCAAATGAATGATAGAATTTTCATCATTTAAAGATTTCTAGATGCATTTATAAGCTTCAGCTATACCATATATCTTCTCATTCATTTTTTCCAATGTTCCTTCATTTATACTCAGGAAATATCAATTGAATAATTATGATGTAAGAGAGATGTTTTGCAAATGTGCAGAAAAAGGACAGCATTTACTGAGCCTAGGGTGACCCCAGTGAAAAAGATGATGGCTCACTAAAATACTGGGGTTTCAGTCTGCCTGCCATAAAGAAAATGAGTCCCTTGTAAACAGCCCTATTTTCTTTCCAGTCAATAACAACCAAGAGACTAAGAACGTTAAGGTTGTGGTGGAGTGATTTTCAGAAAAGAAGGGGACACCCTACTGAAGTTCAGAGCCTCCCTTATGACTCCTAAATGGATGAATTAATTTTTTTTTCTTCTCTTTACTGGCAAAACTATTCAGTCAGAAAGAATCATTCATATTTTATACATTTTAAAGATTTTTATCACATTAATAGAGGTGCTTAGTTTTATTATTTACTTATTTTTTGTAGTAAGACTTGTAAACTTCACCTCTGGACAAATTAATAAATTTTCTAGTCTTCACTTTCCTCATTTCAAACTGAGGATAATGATATTGCAAATCTCATATATCTGTTGCTCAGTTCAAATCAAATAATGCAAGTAAACACCCAGTACATTTCCTGAGTCAGCGAAGTGCATATTCAAGGGCTACTAACCCCTACTACATTAGTATTAAAATGGCATGATGGAGATGAGGGTATGGGTGCAGTTTCAGTTATTAGTCTTCTAGTCTTCAAGTCACATGCTTTAGGTAGAATTTTGTTTAAGGTGCGTACGTGGATGTGCATTCTGTTTCATCATCTTTGCTCCTGATGATTTGTTCCCACTGGAATGTGTATTTACAGATTATATAGTGAGTGGGCTTTTATAAGTGTCATAATAATATCCCCTTCAGGGTAACCTGTGTTCTTACCAGTAGGCAGAAATCTTACCTTGAGAGATATCGCTCTACCATAAAAAAGTTGCTTGCCAAGGAATGAAACATATCCTATTGACTTAAGCGAGTATGTAGATAAGTTACATTTTAAGAGAAAGCCTGTGGTGGACCAGCACATAGGCCCAGTCAATAGAATTCTCCTTTTAACTTCCTGTTCTTAGGGCTCATGTTTGTTCTGTTATGTACCAGAGTGACATAATAAAAGTCAAAGCATACCAAATGCATTCATTCAGAACCAAATAAATGGTGTACTCAATAAATAGGTTCTTATCTTCTAACCCTTAACATCATTCAAGTAACAATCAGTTTCTTTAGTAACTATTGTTAGTCAAACACTGATGGGTGACTTGAGTCATTATCTGGAATCTTTCCCTGATACCTAAAGGTAGAAAACCAGCCATTTATTTTTGTTTTTCTTTCAGTACACCAGGTGAACAGCCATAACTCAAACATGATAATTTTATTTTACTTCACTTTAGCTCTTTCAGGGAGGAAATGATTAAAATAAACTTTAATGAAGAAGTATTTCTATCATTGTCACAGTTTAATTTATGAATATCATTATTTAAATTTTCATTTAACTTATGACATGACACCATTATTACAGTGACACCTAATTTTACTCGGAGTAACAACACAATTCTGAATGTTACAAGTCAAGCCAATGAACATTAAGAACCTGAGAAATGTAGGATGCTTTCAAAACTATATATAATAACTGAAAATTCTCTTCTTACTAATAGTATTTTTTGACCTATTGCAAATGCACAGTAACAAAGTCAAAGCAAATTCTATTGCTGGTGTTTGAAGAAAAACAGAAAGTGACATTGTGAGAATAACTTTGCCAAGTCTGAAATAATGAAAACAATACGGAGAACATAATGATCTTCTAACCTCAATTTTCTATACTAGAAACTCACAAAGCTGAGATTGCACATGTGACAGCTTAACCAAAAAACAAACTATCAGACTTCCCCTTGCAAATATTTGCTTTTATCAAATTATGATTCAGAAATTCAAAAGAAATTAAACAATCATAAATAACTAATCAAACAATTATTCCCAAGATGACTTACTCCTGTTGTAGATGTATGAATTGACTGAATTTTTACATGAAACGAGAGCAGCAGAAGTCAATATCATGGCCAATTTTTCTAGACACAGACTAAACGCTAAGAACGGTGTTGGAATATTAACATACTTATTCTATTTCATGGTGGATAAAATTGCTGGATTTTTTATCTATAAATTATATTCTCTGTTTAATTCTCACCTAGAATTAATGTTTAAGAATGCTGAGAAACTTTGTTAAAGTCACAAGAGCTTAATATGTTTGTAAATTACTTGGGAAAGACTAAATGTTATGATTCAACCATTTCATAGGTATCCCTAAATAAAAATTCTGTCATTTGCATCTCAAAGAGCCATCTCACAGGATAAAAGATGACTCCTTTCTCCTCCCATGGACGATCTTTCTACAACTGCTTTGGTAGTGACAGAACTTATAGGTTCTCCCGAAATCTTTTGTACCTACTCTCAGCTGTATCTATAGGTCTCCTTCAAAAAGCTCCTGGCCATCAGTAACAAAACATTTTTACTTTTACTCAAAACTTTGAAGAAAAAAGAAAGAAAGAAAGAAAGAAAGAAAGAAAGAAAGAAAGAAAGAAAGAAAGAAAGAAAGAAAGAACTTAAAAAAAAAAGCTGGCATCTCTATCAACAAAAAAGTCCCTTTCGCTATTATTTTCCCTTCAAATTGCAGCCCAGTGTTATGGTTGTGAGGTATCCTACAAAAGGTCCTGTGTGAGATAAAGCAAGAACATTCAGAAGAGAAATGATTGAGTTATGATAGCCTTAACACAATCAGTGAATTAATCCCCTGATGGGATTTACTGATTGGTAACTGGTGGTAGGTAGGAAGTGGCTGGAGAAGGTGGGTACTGGGGGCATGCCTTTGGTGTATATATTTTGTATCTGCCAAGTGGAGTCTCTCTGCTTTCTGAACATCCTCTGAGCCACTTCCCTCTGCCCTGGTCTTCCATCATGATGTTCTGCCTCACCTCAAGCCCCAAGGAATGGAGCCTGCTATCTATGGAGTGACAACACTGAAACTGTGAGCCCCTAAATAAACTTTTCCTCTTCTAAATTTTTGTAAGATCTTTCAGTCACAATAGCCTCACATTCCCAGATTCTTTAGTTCAAAGTATTTTACCTAACAAAGCACCTTTGATAGGACATCAATAAATAGCTCTGGGCTGAGGCTGGGGCTCAGGAGTAGATGCTCGCCTAGCGTGTGCAAGACACTGGGTTTGATCCTCAGCACCACATAAAAATAAATAAGTAAAATAAAGATATTGTGTCCAACTACAACTAATAAATAAATAAATAAATAAATAGCTCCAAGATCTTCTACATGAGTATCACATTCTTTTTTTCCTTGAACTTTCTTTTTTTTTTAATTTAGCAATGGTGACCTCTATATATTGAATCTTTCTATTTCCCAATTACCTAACTACATTTTAAGTAGAAATAATTTTTTCTTGGTTCATCCTTTAGTTTTGTATTTTTATTCTTTTTAAAGATTTTCCTTCAAACTTTATTTCCAATCCATGGCCTCTTCTCATGTGATCTATCTAAATGGATGGATGTAGACAGGCATTGTGGTTTACACCTGTAATCCCAGAAACTCAGGAGGCTGAAGGAGGAGTATCATGAGTTCCATGCCAGCCTTAGCAATTCAGTGAGGCCCTAAGCAACTTAGCACTACCCCGGCTCAAAGGAAAAAAAAAATGAAAAGGGTTAGAAATGTGATTCAGTGCTTAAGTACCCCTTTGTTTAATTCCTGATACTCCCCCACCCCCCTCCCCCAAATCGATGGATCTAATATTTGGCTCTATGCTGCCAAATTTGGATCTCCAAACTATATGAAACATTCATTAAAATCTGGCTATTTTAATTTTGTGTCAATCAAAGTTAAGCATAGATTTCCTACAAATTAGAAATTAAATGTAATAATTTTAGAATGCAAAATTTTGTTACTATAATGACTTTATTTGAAATTTATAAATTTGGCTGCTCTTCTCTTTTCAAGTTCTTCCAATTTAAGTGGTAAGATCAACAACATACTCATAATTTTATTTTTAGTAACATACATACATTTGTGAAATTAGCTAATTGTGTGTGTAACTTTATGAAAAAAAATCATCAGATATTAATTAATAGTCTTTCCCTTAAAGAAGCAAACTATAAGTTTGTTTCTTTGAGGAACATCAAATATAATCGGACTGTAAATAATATGGTAGGAAACACATTTTGCTGGTAAAAAAGAATTCAAATTGCTTTTAAAATTCTAATTTTACTTCTACAGTAATTTAAATAACTTATGAATATAAGTAAGTGCTTTAAAACTCCACTGAAATTAATACTCAGTAGGAGCCAAAAATAAGAGGCCTCACAGCAGCTGCACACATTTCAATCATCTAGATCATGGCAGTGGCAGGGGGTGATTCAGAGAAGAGTTGGTAGGTTGGATCAAGGGAGAAACCTCTCATTAGGACACCATCACAGGTAGACCAAACAGAGTGATTGCTAACACCCTTTTCAAACCCTTCTCTGGAGAGACAGGGAACAGCTGTGTTTGTATTCCATGATAAAAACAGCTATTGAAAAGCAACCTGACTTTTGTTGGCCAACTTACATGCAATCAATCAGATTGACTAGGTGACAGTCCAAATCAGTCATTACTATGGGTGAAAACAGTGAATCGACCTTGCTACAATCCAGTATTTGGGTTATATGGGCATGAACTATGCTTGTATGCCCTAAATAAATGGAGAAAGAATAGCAACTGGGTCAATAAACTTCACTGACCTGGTCAGCCTGATCTATTCAGAATCTCTGTAGTGTTCCAAACTGAGGCCCTGTGGATCAGTCATTTAGATATACAATTACAACCTTCTCTAGTAATTAAGCAATACTGTGGTGCTACTTTTGAGATTATAAAGTTTAGTAGATACTGAAAAATTTTATATTCTTCCTCTTTATTAACCATTTATTAGCAATTATTTTCAACTGTGAATGCACTTCTCATGAAAACTTGTATATATTTATTTAGAAACTTGATGTATCTTAAAATCTAATGATCCATAATGAAAACACTACACCTCCTACAAAATAAAAGGCAGGTCCAATATTTGGAAAATGTGCACATTTAATTACAGTCTCTTAACAATTTTTAAATGCTGTGAGGTTTCTTATGTTTAAGCAAAGGATATTTGGAGAGCTTTAAAAATGATGATTTTAGTTTACTTCCTTTTAATTAAAAAAAATTCCTGTGCAACACTTGTAATTTTTGAAAATTATAATTCCTACTCATTTTTTACTCTATTTCCTATATAGTATAGCATATGTCATTTGACATTATTTTGTTTACCGTTCCCTTAGATGTTCAACTGTACCTCTCTTCCTAAAACACTTGTGTCCACAAATGTATTATCTCTTGATGAATTATTAGAATGAACATTGTAACACTGTAGGAGTGAGAGAAGGCGTCCTCTTTCAGATAATGTACTACTATTTCCTAACACAATTAGTTTTTCCAATTCTAACATCAGGCAAATTTTATAAGTACATATATTTTTATGTTTACTAGAGTTTCTGAATTGCTCTTTAATAGCAAATATATTCTTACTTGGTATGATCACAGATATTCTAGGGGCCTCCCAAGCATTTCTGAATATAAGTTACGTGGAGTTTTTTTCCTGTTCTTCTTCAACTTCAAGCATAGACATGAACTGATCTAAGGAAATCTAAGTAGTAAAAAAAAAAAGCTCATTATTCATCAAGTCTTAGTGAGTTTTGAAGAAAATGAAAGAAAACCACATGCACATGTATACACACGCATTATATATATGAGTATATATATTATATGCACACATATATATTTTTTTAACAATAGAATGACATTAGTAACAATCCTAAACTCTACCAGCAATGCTACTGAATATCATTTATTTATTCAACCAATATTATTGAACAAGCAGAATATTTGTAGATTCTATTTTCTGGTTGGTTCATAGAGAGAGAAAGTAAAAATAAAGTAAGTAAAACAAATCCTTGTCCTCATGGGGATAAAAGTCAAGTTGAGGGAATGATGAAAAAGTTAACAATAAAATGTATAATGTAATGTCAGTTGTTAAAAAAAAACTAAGATTAAATATACTAACAAGATAGAGAATAAGTAGTATCCTATTTTAGGTGGTGTGGGCAAGGCACTTCTCTCTGTTGCAGTGACATATTCTCATATGGGAAGAAGGTGTAGAAGAGCTAAAAAAAAAATGGTGAAAATGCAGCCCACACAGCTAATCAGGCCTTGGAATCAGAAAATTTCTTGGTGTGTCTAAGGGGTAGGGGTCATACCAATGCAGCTAGAATATAGTGGACATAAAGTAGGCTGGAGTTTGATGATGGAAAGATAACTAAAATCTGATGGTATAGCTTCTGTTTGACAAGAAGGGGTTTTATATTTAGATATAAATGTGTTATATATTAGTCAAGCATTGTAACAATAACTGTCACAAGCCTCAAAACAGTAATATACAAAAATTAGTATTGTCTGTTTTACTACAACATGACCATTGGCAAGGGTTCGGTTGGGCTCACTGGGAATTGTACCATTTTTAACTTGGCTTTATTTATTCCCTATGTACTCCTACACCTCTAGTTATATTTCCTGCTCTATTTCCTGCTCTACGTACACTTTTAATAAATGTTAATTATTTGTGTTTGTTTTCCTCTAGTTTTGCCTGCATGATATCCACATTAAAACAAGGCTATTTCTTCACTATTTCACTATCATAATACTTGGAAATAAGCCAGGGCATGGAGTTGTACTTAATACATATTTGTCAATTGGCTTTATTCTGGAGAGGTTTTTAACTTGACCCTATAAACATGCCCTGTAGCTAGGTAGAGCCCTTGATCAGAAGTTTATTTGCTATACTTGAGGATTATGAGAGTGAGCATCAGGAGAGAATAATGGGAGTTGCTTTTACTGTGATTTTAGGGTTCTGGGAAGCTAATAAGTCATAATTCTTGTCATCACTCAAGTTCAGAGCTGTTTATAATATATATAAAACAGATGAAATACATGGATATTAAACATAAGTTTATATATACAAGTTAATATGGAATTCGCGGCTCGATTTTGAACTGTGTTTGGAATCCTAATAGATCCTCCAGATTTTGAGCCTCCTCCTGGAATCTGTACACTGAACTTTAGAGGACTATAACTTGTCCAAGCATTCTTCATTTCATTGATGAACTGAGCATCCATGGCCCTACTGCCTTGTCAATAGCCATGTAGAAGTAAAACAGGCATGCTAATTTTTGTATATTACAGTTCTGAACTTGAGCAATGACAAAAATTATGACTTATTACCTTCCCTGAACCTTAAAATTTATTATCCATATAGATAGTTACTCTAGCGCAAACTAATATAGGGAATTTTAAAAAGACTTACCTTAATTAGTTTAGAAAACAACTTTAATATTCCGGTTATTTGGAATATCAGAAAACAGTATGATTGCTTGAAATTTTGTGACTACAAATTAGGTAATTTGAAAAATAATACTTTCATTGTTTTCCTTTCCATTATTTACATTAAAATTTTGATTCCAAGAAGTATCTGTACGCATTTTAGAGTAACACAAAGAATAAACACAAGGTATACGCTGAATATCTTCCACTGCATTCACAAAAGAAATTCCTTTATCTCAACTGATTTAATAGATTGCACTACCTTAGGCATAATCCAACTAGAAATTCCCTAACTGGTAATGTTGGTATGTGAGCATTTTAATGTGTTTTCATTTTCTTAAATGTATAACACAGAGCAACAAATGAGATTGAAAGTAATGAGCCATGGATTCGTTTGCAGTTTTTTTTTTTTTTTTTTTTTTTATCTAACAGAAGCCATTACATTATGAAGGTAATAAACACTTTTAGGAACAAAGACACCTGTCACTATGGGTGCACAAATGATAGAAGCAAAGTGAACACTGTCCTAGTATGAGTACGTTTTATTTTCATGTTGAATATATTTTTTCTTGCCATTTTTATGTAGTCTCTGTGTATTTTGATGGCACTTTTTCTCTTTTCATTTCATAATTTTTTATCTATTTTGAGAATAGCTTGGACTGTGAAAAAAGGGACATAATTTTATGGCAAAGTCAAGATCACAGAAGCAAATAGAAAACCAGTACTATTATGAAAGCAAATTGTTGAGGCAAGATTTCAGGTGACATTTATTAGTAGGTCTGCATTATTAATGATTCTCCTCAAATTAATTTTTGTACTCAAGTACATTGAGTTCATAAAGTTTTTCCTCCTTGCAAGAAATACCTATTTTATTTTTTGTACAATATACATTCCAATAAATGAATTTCTATTTATTGAATTTGGAGGGAAAAAAGTAGATGTATGACTGGCCAAATAATCTAAATAAGTAATTAATATTTTAATAAATTATACTGCATTTCCTGAACTTATAAAATAGATTACTAAAGCTTTAAATTCTTTTCAGAAAAATACCTTTATATGTTTTTCAGATATTACAAATTTTCAAAAGTCAAAAGAAGCTTTCAGTACTTCAAAACTTCAGTCAAAGATTTAACATCGTAGAAGACTGTAGACATTTAAAAGCACACAAAATTGATCTCTGTTGGAGTACAAGCACTAGACAATGTCTTCTTAATACTTCTTTTATATAATTCTATGACATAAAATAATTTACTTGGCTTTTCATTTCCTCTTACAACAATAGATGTATAAGAAGATAATCAAAACAATGCTGTGAAAATATTTTTGGAAATGTGTACTATAGGCAGAAATCTGCACTTACTACAGATTTAATTATTTATCTATTTATTTATATTTTTTAATTTATTTTATAGTAAAGTCCAAACAATTTTTAGGTCACAAATCCTTTGTGGAGGATAGTAGGGGCCTCATGTCAAATTTGATTGATTTTGGAATGAGTGCAACACTTGTTTTAGATACAAAAGCAGAAAGTTGGGGTATAATTATAGCTTTCCTAAGGTTTTAGACCAATATCTGTCATAAAACTAGCTGCATATACCTATGAGTTTTTAAAATAATTCATTTTGACACACCATATTAGTAACTAAGTCAGTTAGGGAACAGGGATTTTGTCATTATTACCCTAATTATTACCCAAGTATCTATGCAAATGAGATCCTCTGCCCTGTTCAGAGCACAGACCAATTTAAATTTTCGGTTGGAAATTTTTTCTGCATTGTATTATATTGATAAATCAATCAATATGCTGACAAGATTAGTAGAACAGCAAATTTTAAGAGGAAAAAATTTCTAATTCCAGCTTTACCAATTATTAATTGTGACTTTTAACTAGAACTTTTATAAAAAAGTAGAAGAAAATATGGATTTGGAGCTAAATCTGGGATCTTTAATGTACATAGCCTCATACCAAATAAAACTAATGCAATACTTTTGTCTCAGATTGTTCTGAATATTGAATGAATTCTATGTAAAGCACCTTGAGAAAGATGGTATATATCATAGAATTTCAATAAAAGGCATCAGTATCCAAAGTTAAGTGCTGTGTCCATGCATTTATTTTACATTTAATCCAACAATTATCTATATAACTTATCTTCTTCTTTCTTTTTTTTTTTAATTTTACTTGACACAATAATGCATTCATGAACTTGCTTGAATGGCTGTCCAATTAGAGTATAGAATGAGATCTAGAAATGCTAGGGACCTCTGGAGTACTGTTCACCTAAAGGGGCTGCTAATTCCAACCACACAGAGCTTTCTTAGAAGACAGACCTATTTGCAACCAACAGAAGTGCTTTTTCACAAGAACAGTCCTAATCAGATGCACAGCTAAGTCGAGGGCTTACATAAACCTTATTGCTAAGGACACTTTTTTTTTTTTTCCTGAAGCTTGGATGTCCTAACCCTAAATCAACCCTTCTCCTTTTAAATATATCACTGTTGTAACTCATATTTCCTGGACTGATACCGAATCGTTTCTTAGGATATATTTAGCCAATTTGGTTCCTATATGAAAGCACATATTTTTGACATAATCATTTGAGTAGGGAAGAAGATATACATAAAGATAAAATTTGTTTTTTTTGAGTTTGGTATTGATTTTTCTTTGTAGGTATCTTCTAGTTTCGTCTACTTAGCATATTATACATTGATTTTCAGCATAGATTTCACATAAAGTTTGGTAAGGGATTGGAATTGTGACCTAGTGGCATACACATTTATGCTGCTCATGATGAAAAAAATTAAAGACATTGATATTACATGTTTAAAATATACATTTCTTTCTCTTCACCACCTATTTAATTAGAATCTTCCATAGTCTTCAAGGGTTTATGTTTTTCTACCTTGTTTTTCCCTCCATCTTTATAAATCCAATTGAATACATATCCTTGTAAAATTTCAGTTTTTAAGAGAAAATAGCCATTTCTTTAATACTAAAACATTCCAAGAAGTAGAAAAATATATAAAAGTATAGCCTACTGAGAAATACCAAGGAAAACAGTACCAAATTTGTCTAAAGATTAAAATATTTACTGATTTACATTCTTAAAGTTACTGTACTTTGAATTGTTGCAGAGTATAACTTAGGTTAAATTCTGAGCTGAGGGAGCCTTTAGTTTTTAAAAATTTTTGAATGGCTTTATGATGTTTTTTTCACATAATAGAAGGGTTTCAAAAATAGTCCCTAATGTGGATTAAGGGGTACATTTTTTAGAAGAGTCAATGGATTGTTTATATGAGGAAGAACTGATTTAGGCACTCCATAAAATTGAAAATTCAGAAGGGAGTTATAATGCAGGGAGTTTCAGGCTGGGATTTAGTATTTTGTTTCATCTGGCTATAAAAACATGATTCAGTGAAAAGGACTCTCCAAGGACTTTTGGGAATCTAGGACTTCTGAAGTTTCCCAGAAATATATAACAAAAAGTTTCATTTGGAATAAAATATATGATCGGGACAACTCACATGCCCTATAGCTTCTGTTCTTTCATCAAAATGTGTTTTAGGTACTCTGGAGGATTTTAATCTCTCCTACAAAGGTTCCATAGAGACCCCAGGGTGCTGCAGGCTGAAGATATAATTGGTGAAGTGTCTACAATGCATCCTGCCATCTGGTAGGAGTCACCTGATTATCAGAATAAATCCTGCCAGACAGCACACTGGGGTCATCCTTGCTCTAGAGATGTATAGGTGTCTACAGACCAGCTGATGAGGACTACACACCTGGGGATCTTGGTAATTTTCTACATGAAGCTTACAATAAATACTCTGGCTATACCTTGGCTTATCTAGTGGGATGAAGGAGGGTAGTGGGTCTCTCCTATTGGTAATATTCTTTCATGACCAGGGAAAAAACTTTCTGACTGTGACATTGTAAAATACCATATGAAGAAAGCATTACTGAAAAGCAAGATCATAATTTTATTTTGAACACTATTATTATTAAAAATTTTAAAGAATGTTTGGAATGTATTGTACAGAATATATTTTTGGTCATCACTCAGCCTATAAACAAACGGACCCTCAGTCATTCTTTGCTATAAGTTTATGACCAACCAATGCTTTATATTCCCATGAATATGTAAAGGATATATATTACACATATATTTATAAATACCTGTGTTAAAAATAAATCAAAGTAACTTAAACAAATTTCAGGTGTCATAAATGAAGCAAATTGTAAGTAGAAGGAAAAAAATTGTATATATATATATATAGAATTTTTGAATAAGTCTTACTGTGTTTATCTACTCATAGGATTTTATGTGGACAATATTTTTTATGCCAGTTATAATATAAAATTCACTTGTAACAGATAAATGCACCTTAAATATATTTATATTTGAACTAGATATCTAATTTTATATATGCTTACACATATATACAGGAATAATAAAAAACATATGCAGTGAGCATAATAAATGTTTCAATTGCTCTCTGGACTTAGAAAAAATCTGTTCAAAACATTTATGGTTATTATCCTGGCAAATAATAGAATTAATTATAAGTTAGATATTATTAGTAGAGTCAACTCTGAGTTGTCATTGTTCAAATGACTAATTTTCATAAGTACACTAATATTTCCAGATAGTGCATCAGATATAGCAGCTTAATGTGTTCAAACTGTTTTCTGTGTCAGTTATAATTTGGATGTGAGATGTCCCCCCAAAGCTTATGTGTGAAATAATGTAAGAACATTCAGAGGTGAAATGATCAGGCCATGGCAACCTTTATCCAATCAGTGAATTAATACCTTGATGGGATTAGCTGGGTGGTGCAGGAAGTCTGGGAGGGTGTTGGTGGAATAGGTGAGTCATTGGGGTAACCCTCTCTCTGCTTACTGATTATCATGTGAGCTTCTTCCCTCCACCATTCTTTCTGCCATGTTGTTTTTCCTCACCTGAAACCCACAGAAATGGAGCCAGCTGTCTATGGACTGAGACCTCTGAAACCATGAGCCCCAAATAAACTTTTTCTACCCTAAAATTATTCTGGTCAAATGTTTTAGTTACAGTAGCAAAACAAAACAAAACAAAAACAAAAACAATGATAACAACAAAAAATCCTGACTAACACAATGTCTTTGACCTAAAAAACATGTGCTTTAGAATCAGGTTGTAAGCGACACTAATAATAGTTTCTAGAACTGACTCCTGAATTTTGTGCAATTTTCATTCTCTCAAGACAGAAAAAAAATATTATACATACAATTTGATATCTGAATAATCAGTTGCCTTGTTTTATGTAGATTTATTAAATTTCTAGGTTTCCCTGAAAACATACCACAGACTGAGTGGTTTAAACCACATAAATTTATTTTCTCATAGTTATGGAGGCTAGAAGTTTGATAACTTTGAGTTGGTTAGTATCTCCTGAGATGTCCTGTTCTGGTTTGCACATAGATCCTTCCTTGTGTCTTGACATGTTTTCTTCCCTGTATATGCACATTCCCACTGTCTCCTTCTCTTCTTATGAGGGTATCTGTCATCTTGTGTTAGGGCCCCTTAGAATTTCATTGAACCTTAACCACCACCTCAACAAAAGCCCTATGCCCAAATGCAGCCACATTGAAAGTAAGGCTTCATAATATGAATTTTTGGTAATATGATTCGGTCCTTAAAAGCCGATGACATCATTATCAATACATTTCAGATAAAGAATATTTTAGAGATCTTTGCTGATCAAAGTTTTAACTAACTCATCATAGGAGTCATTGAATATGACACAAATTTTCAGATATCCAAGAATTTCTAAGAAACTCAGCAGCATTTCTTACATGTTTCACAGAAGCTTTGAAAGTGATGTATAAATTGTTTGACTATGAATGAAAGCTACATGCAGACTTTGAAAGTAGAAGATGGATAGATATGAAGCTAAATAACTTGCATTTTGTGCGTTCATATGGAAATAAGTATATACCAGTTTGCCAACTGGAATTTCTATATGTAACTCAGATATTCAGGAATCAATTACCAGTATTGGCCTCATTTTGTATCCCATACATCTAGAGAAAGTGTTTGAACTCAATCAGTGTATTTCAGATAGAAAAGATTTTCCACAAACCCTATCCCTGGGAAATCTTCTGTCCCATGATTCACTCCTCCTTCCCTGCCCAACAAACTCATGCCTGCTAGACCAATCCTCTGCCACTGAGCTAAATCAAAGCCCTCATGATTCACTATTGAAGTACCAATGTTATTCTGTGAGCCATTTATCTGTGGTTTTATGGGTTTCATATGCTCTGTGTGTGTGTGTGTGTGTGTGTGTGTGTGTGTGTGTGTGTTTGTATGAAACTGGGGATCATATCCAGAGCCTCACAATGCCAGGAAAGTGCCCTACCATTAAACCAAATTCTTAGTCCCTGAGGTATTCAGTTTTGGTATGCCCATGGTGTTTCCAGCTTTCAGTGCAATAAAAAAAAAGTGACATATTTCTGGCATATGATGATGTTGTAGAAGTTTCCCTGTCTTCCAGGTTTTAAAAATTTTATTAATTTGTAATTAATATGTAATATTTGTACATATTTATGAGATACCATGTGATCCTTTAATTCATGTATACATTGAGTAGTGATCAATGAATGTTAATTAACATATCCATCACTTCTTTATAATTAATACATTTAAATTACTTTCTTTTAATTATTTTGAGATATATAATATAGTGAGGTGATTAAAGGTATCCTGTTGTGCCATAGAACATCAGGACTGTGTTTTTTAATATAGTTTTTAAGTATAGATCTACACTGCAACTAAAATTAAAAATGTGTAATTCAATATTTAAATAAAACAGAAGTTGGCAAAGCACTATTGGAAGAAGATAGGAACAGAACTTGAGTGGGCTAGAAGAAAGAGCTCTGTGAGCCAGGTTCCCCCTACTTTAGTCCCTGTGTCCACCTAAAGATTAGAGTTCAGACTTGTCACATTTTAGAGTAGAAGGTGAAACTAATGTACTTACTGGAAAAACACTGAAATATCTGATTCCAAACTTAATATGCCTAAATTAAGTTATATAAAATTCCCTGCTTTTTTTACTTTTATTTATTTATTTATTTATTTGTAAAAGAACATCCACAGAGTCTTTTCTTCAAGATTCAACAGTTAACAAAATAAATAATGGAGAGTCTCAAATTGTATCCAAGTTGTTGTGTTTTTTTTTCCATTCATATTTATGCCAGACTTTTTAGAAACTCTAGAATGTATCTAAGGATATTATCGGTTTTATCTAATGATGATGTCTTATTATAGCTTCTTAAATGTTTGAAAATGCTGTTCTCATTCCCTACAAACCAATTTTGCTCTTTCTTTCTTTTCATTAAAAATGTTCTTAGTTCTATTGGTTTATAATTGTATGCAAGAGTAGTTATTCTGATCTTGCCTTCTGTGTATCTGTACCTATTTCATTAAGGCTTTCACTAGGGGTTACAACCATAATTGACAAACTTTCTCTGGGTTGTGTTATACTTTGTTTAATCCTGTATTTAATCTGAGCAAAACCCCCTACCAAAAAATAGAATAAAATAAAATAAAAACCATGAATGTTTTTATATAAGAAGTTGTTTTGCTATCTATAAACTGGGGATATGACATTGTTGAAATGCACAATAATATAGAGTTGAAATTTGGTTTGCATTTATAGTAATTTATAGTAATAGAACACCTTCATTTCACAATAGCTAAGCTGTGAAGCCAAGTTAGAATTTGCTTTTGTTTTCTTTAAGTTTACAATTCTTTATTACACAATACATGCACTTTAAAAAAAACACATTTTTATAGTTCTTTCTATATCATAGTCTTTCTTTTAAATACAAAATTGAAATAAGTTTTATTTCTAATTCTACAGAATAAATGAGAATTTTATCCATTTATAACATACACAAAACCTATATTCTTTCTTTTCTTTGCAAAATTAAGGATGTAATTTATCTGCCAAATAGCATGATTGATCCTTTCTTTCTATGGTCTTTGTTAATAAATCAGGACACAGCTACCATATGCAAGTGTGCAATTCTGACCCTACAATTAGCACACCATTGACTCTGATTCCTGATTATCAGCAAACCCTCCACTTTGAGCTATCCCATAATTAGTCAGACAATACAGTGTCATGTACTAAAATATCCTGGCTGGTAGAACATTTGCTAACCACTTGTCTGTCACATCCATGGATGGATCTCAGGCCCTTGTTTAGTTAAGAAGATCATCAGCCCTGCTTCCCATTATGCTGACACTAAGTGGCACCTGAAATCTAAATGCAGCAATTAAAAGTTTTTAAGTTCTTCTTAAGTGGCACAAGGCCAAACCCCACATGCAAATTTTTGACTGTCTTTCTTAAGTTTGGGAAAATTTCCCCAAATATTATACAATTATGAAGGTAACATGCTGAAAAATTATGTGTGGAATCTAGCTTTTGTTATTTACAAAAACAAAAGGAAGAAGTAAAATGGAATTTTCCATCTAAATAAGAAAAACATACTTTTTATTATTTGTTTCTTTAATATATATTTTGCCATCATTGTTCCTGTTATTAATATAAATTTTTAAAAAGTACTTTCTATTTCAATATTTGTCTCATTTATTAATTGTATTCTTTATATATACACATAAAAACTACATTATCCCTATTTAAAGGACAATTATTAGAGGCCTGATAACTTTAAGAAAATCATTATGTTATTTGTGATCTAAATGGAGAATAATTTGCATATTCACAAATTAACACTAGTACTTCCAACAATAAACTAATTTCAGGACTTGATAAGTGTCTCAAGTATATAATTATAAAGCAACAGGGCAGAGACTTAAAATACTAGTAAAAACCAGTTTAATAACGACCTTTAATTATTTCTGCCATTTATTTATTTACTTAAATCATAAATGATTAGATAAAAATGTATAATTAATTGTGATTTTTTCCTCTTTGGTAACTAATTGTTTTTTTGACAAAAGAGCTAAGGAAATTAAAAAAAAAAACTTTTAAATAATATATATGACAACTGGATATGTATGGAATAAAAACAATGAAAAACTATCTACATAATGTAATAGCTTACTGGCAATCATCAAAGACCTAAGTGTTCAGTCTAAAATTATATGAATTCCTTCGAAACAAATGGAAGCAAATTTTCATCGCTTTGGATTAGGCAAAGATGTTCCATATTATACAAAACACTAAACGTACAAAATTTGAAGTCCAAACTTTATCAACCTTGGACACTGATTTTTCAATGGTCATCATTAAGGAAAAAGGATCCAAATCATAGATTTAAAGAAAAAACTCACCTGGTAAACAAATTATATCTAAAAAAGTAAAGAACTTTCTAAGTTAATAATTAAGAGATGAACTACTCAGACTGATAAAAAGAGAAAAATTCTTTAAAAGGTTGTTAACAATAGAAGAAAAATGACCATGAAATGTTTTGAAAGATCCTTGTCCTCATTAATGATAAGAAAAATATATGTTAAAACCACAAAGTGACACCTTGCAAATGAACCAAGAAGGCTAAAATTAAAAATAATGGATACCCTAAATGTCAGTGAGGATGTGGAAAAATTGAAATTATGACATATTGCTAGCAAAGTATTAATTTATATAATGATTTATGAATAGTCTATGATATTCCCTATAATATTAAAGTTCATTGTTTGACAATTCCACTTTTAGGTATTTACCCAAGAAAAAATCAAACATATGTCTACACTAAGACTTTTGTGCAAGTGTTGATGGAAACTTTATTCATAATGGTTCCAAATCACAAACAATTCAATTTTCCATCCAAAAGAAGAGTAAGTGAATATGTTTTAGAATACTCAAAAGTGGAATACTGCTAATTGAGAAACATACACTAATAAATGAATTAGTAACAGAAATGTTATATTGAGAAATAAAGGCAGACACATACTATATGATTTCATTTTTATAAATTCCTAGTGTGAAACTAAATTAACGGAAAAAAATTGGAAGTGTTTGTACAGGAAAAAGAATTTTAAAGGTACATAAGAAAACTTCTGAAGTAAGGAAAAAATCTATATTTAGAATGCAGTAATGATCACCTGGGTATATATATTTATAAATAGTGTTAAACTCACAGTTAAAACTGCATTTAACTCTATCTAACTTTCAATTAGTGCAGATCTTTTTATATGATTATTACCAGAATTAAAATTATCAATAATAATACACTAACAAAATAAAGAGAAAGCACTATAGAATTGTTTCAATAAATTTAGAAATATAATCATAAATGCAAAATTTATTATTGGAATTATTTCCTTTTTTCTCAATTTACTAATGAAAAAATATTAAAAAGACTGTTCTGGGTGTTAAAAGTTCATTTAAAACATAGTGGTTAATGACTGTTAATAACTTCAATATTATCAATAAATACTGTCACTATAATAAGATTATTAAAAATGTTATTATTAACCTTATTATTATTAAGATTAGTAATAAAATCAAATCATCACTTTATAATAACATAATTTGAAAACAGAATTGCATTTATTACACTAAAATATTAAAAATATATATCATAGCTTTTTTATACTAAAAGGTAGAAATATACAGCTAGACAACTAAGAATTGTCATCTGGATTATTTTACAAATCTGGTGAATTAATCATTGAAATAACAACTCCCTTGACAAAACATTGTGATTAGAACCATATACGTAAGAAAGAAATAACAAATCATGATTGAATTTTTATGTGTCTGAAAATATGAGGCTGTGATAGCCTCCAAGTAACATAGGATGATCCCTGAAATTGCCTAAAAAGCTCATGTCAATTCTATGATATCTGTCCAAGAAAGAGCTCACTACAGAAATCAGCATCATGATTTTGCCTACTTTCTTTTTCGGTAATTACCCTGTGTTTTTATTGGACTGCAATATTTTGTTAAAACATTTTTTTTCTTAATAATTTCAATGAGAAAATTAATCTTTGAGTCTAAGAAGGAATAACATAAGATTAATTATTGCTCTTTTTAAACACTTGTGTCAAAATAGAACCTTGTCTGTTTGCCTTTGTGCAAAATCCCTTTCTTGTTCCTTAATCCTAGCCCTGTGAAAGGAAAACTAAATCCTGTAAATCCCCTAGTAACATGGCTGTGCTATCAGATCAATTTCATGAGATAATGTTAGCAATGGAACAACCCATGCATTCCATGTACTACTGGTAAGAAAATAAGTTGAACTCTTTTTTTATACTATGTTATGATCTGAGTGCAACATTGATTGCAACGATATGTGTAATTATCTGACTTTCCTCATGTGAAGTATGAATCCTAGGGAGGAATTTACATAGTGTGTTTCCTGGAAGAACATATATATCATGTGCTTGAAAAATAGTTTTTGAATGAATTAGTAAATTGTTAAATGCCTAATGTAGAAATAGATGCCACAGTAATCTAGGTTAATTATATCAGAACATAATTCAGTAATAACATATTGTTCTTCCTGATGAATTCTTACTATGAGTAGATTTCTATCCCTCCAGTATACAACTCTCCATTAAACATTTAATAATAACAAATAAGTTTATCATAAACTAAACTTCCTAATACACTACCATGACTGTCTTGAATATTCGTTGATTTCTATTAAATTGTGTATCACTGACTCACTAACAAATCCTTAATACTTTAATTTTAAAATTGAAGGATGACCAAACATCTGCTCTTCTTCCTTTTCCCTTTTCCATTGGCTTTTTTCTTTACTTTTTTTTTTTTTGCTTCTTAGCAGAGATCTTCTAATAATTGCATGTTTCTGATAAGAATTTATGAGTTAATATGATTAAAAACTGACCTTTATATAATATTGCATTGTTTATTCAAAAACATGATGTCTCCTTTCATATTTTCAATGATCTCAAATCAATAATAAAATTGTGCACTTTGTGATCTTTGGTCTTATGTCTACTTTTAAAAGATTATTCACATTACAAAGCTCTTGACATATCATATATCATACATTAGAATCAAGTTGGTTATGAACTCCCAATTTTACCCCAAATACCAATTGCAGAATCACATTGGTTAAACATCCACATTTTTACATAATGCCCTATTAGTAACTGTTGTATTCTGCTACTTTTCCTATCCTCTACTATCCCCCTCCCCTCCCCTCCCCTCCCATCTTCTCTCTCTACCCCACCTACTGTAATTCATTTCTTTCCTTGTTTATTTTCCCATTCTCCTCACAACCTCTTATATGTAATTTTGTATAACAATGAGGGTCTCCCTCCATTACCATGCAATTTCCCTTTTCTCTCCCTTTCCCTCCCACCTCATGTATCTGTTTAATGTTAATCTTTTCTTCCTGCTCTTCCTCCCTGCTCCCTTCTTAGTTGCTCTCATTATATCAAAGAAGACATTTGGTATTTGTTTTTTAGGGATTGGCTAGCTTCACTAAGTATAATCTGCTCTAGTGCCATCCATTTCCCTGCAAATTCCATGATTTTGTCATTTTTTAGTGCTGCGTAATACTCCATGGTGTATAAATGCCACATTTTTTATCTAATGTATGAAATATGATATGTCAAGAGCTTTGTAATGTTTTGAACAACCAATAAAAAATTAAAAAATTTAAAAAAGATTATTCATTCATCAACTCACAATATTATTCTTATAATTAATACTTCTATATAATATATTTTCAAGTTGGTTATCATCTTACAGAAATATTCCTTGCTATATGTAAATACTTTTGTTTCTAATACTAGCACAATTGTCAAGGGAACTTGTATTTTTTAAGACTTTCCAAATTTAAAACCATTTTTGCTTCTTTTTTGATTGGGCATCATGAAACAACTTTCTACCCTTGTTTCTGATGAGACTCATTATATTTTTTCAGTGTGCAACATAAGGTGCAAATAAAGTCTACATTGCTTAGCTTATTTCTAATAAGTTTACCCAAGTTTAAAATATCTTTTTGTGATACTTTTGAAAAATCTCCCATTGTAAAAAGTATTTTTGAGCTTTTCTTCCTTTACTCAACTATGATATGGAAATGATAACTGGACTGCTGAGCCAAAGCTGAAAACAGAAAAACATGTTAAAGATACAGAAGATAGAAGGAAATTGGTTCATACATAGATTCATGGACACTCCAGCAAACCCTGCTATGCTTATAGCATGACTTATTTTATTTATGTAAGTACACCCCAAAACTGTGGACCTTGTATAGAGCATGCTTGTTATGGTTTTAATGTAAAGTATCCCCCAAAAGCTCACATATGAGACAATACAAGAAAATTTGGAGGAGAAATGATTGCTTTATAGCATTAACCTACTCAGCTAATTAATCTGTGATGGGATTAACTGGGCGGTGACTGGAGGCAGGGCTGAGACTGAAGGAAGTGCTTCATTGAGGGGTATATATTTTGCATCTGGAGAGTGGAGTCTCTCTGCTTTGTGATTGTCATGTGAGTTGCTTCCCTCCACTACACACTTCTGCCATGTTTTTCAGCCTCATCTCAAGCCCCAAGGAATGGAGCCTACTGTCTGTCCATGGACTGAGACCTCTGAATCTGTGAGTTCCCAAATGAATTTTTCTCCCCTAAAATTATTCTGGTCAGATCTTCTAGTCACATCAAAAAAAAAAAATGACTAAAACAATGCTTAAGAGAATTAAATGAGTTCAACCAAAGTTATTAAAATAGTGATTGATGTAGAATATAACCCCCATATGTTTACTATTATTATGTGGCTAAATGTAGAAACCACATAGTATTCATGATATAGAAATATTGTTGATGTTACTATTGAATTTATAATTTTCATGGTGATAAATACATAATTTGAAAATGATAAAAAGCTATCTCCTTGCTTACCAAAACATATGTCTCTTTTTCTTTTCATTTTTTATAGTATCAGATAAGCATTGCAGATTAAGAGCACTGAACAAATCAAAATGCACATACCATATGTCTATCTTATTTTGTATATTGTGGACTTTTTTATTTTACTATGCATGAGAGTCCTGGATGTTTCTTATAACAATTCATCATATTACAAGAATTGTGAGTTATTTCTATCAAATAAGTTGAGTTTTCTTTTGCTATAGCTGCTGTTTTGTTGTTTTGTTCTGCTTCAACCAAGCATGGGTTTAGAAGTTCTCTTTCCTGTAGTTAATAGACCTTGCTCCCTTCTTAGCTCCATAAATGTTGTTAGAAAAGAGTTATGAGATGTCTGTAGCTTATCACTATCGAATATGGAAATAGAGCACCGATCTCATAGGATTTCTCAAGAATTAAATGAATTAAGCACAAAAAACACAATGGAAAACATATGGTATGGAGGGAACTATATAAGAGTATCTGATGATGATAATAATGAGGATTGGCATGCTCACATTATTTGATGATCTCATCTCTAACTTTCTTTCATTTCAAATATAAAATAAATAATCCAAAATAAAATAAAAACGCTTTAGGATTTGTGAATCTAAACTGTATTAGAGTTCTATCCAAGATGCACTATTGTGTTTTGTAATTTCTGAAGAGAAAATTTGTATGAAAAAAATAAAGTGCCAGTCCTTTTAATATATGTTTTATCACTTTAGCCTAGTTAAAAAAACATGAGAATTATCTCTAACTATTCAATATGATAAATTGATATGTAAACTATTCCTGGGGCCCTCATTGGATAATGCTCTTTCCAGTATATTCATTTAGTCTTTTGTTCTATTATTACTAGAGAAAATGTTAATATTTATAAATGTTAAAATGCAAATGCTAGCATAGATATTAAATAGTGCATAAATGTTCTATTATATAATTATCATATATACATGCATATAAAGTAAATATTTCTTTTAAAAAATTTTTAATTTGTTTTCATTAGTTATACATAGCAGAAGAAGAATGTATTTATTCACTTTGATATATCATACATAGATGAAATATAATTTCTCATTTTTCTGTGTGTACATGTAATAGAATCATATTGCCATGCATTCACATATATGCATAAAGTAATAATGTCTGTTTAGTTCTACTATTCTTATCCCCACATCCCCTCCTCTCCTCTCCCTTCACTTCACTTTACCTAATCTAAGGTAATGCTATTCTTCTCTAGTGCCCCCCTGTGGTGAGCCGTTTCTGTGAACTGTGGCCGCCATTACAAGATGGTGCTGGTTTCCCCTGTAGTCTGTGACAAACAACTCCTTATCAGAATGAGTTGGCACGCTGTGACTTGGCACCCTGTGAGAAAAGTCCACGTGGCAGCTTCGCATTGGGGCTTGAGGTGCTTTATTAAGGCTGGGAGGGGCATCCAGGAGATAGAAGAAAAAAGTATCAAGGACCTGAATAAACTGCTGAGAGAAGATTCCCGAGTTGCGTCTTCCTTGCGGGCAAGGGGTCGCGACACCCCCCACAACCTAATTCTGAATTAGCGTCTGCATATTAGAGAAAACATTCAATCTTTGCTTTTTTTTCTTTTTTTTTTGGGGGGGGGAGATTAGCTTATTTTGCTTAGCATGATATTCTCCAACTCCATCCATTTACTGGCAAATGCCATAACTTTATTCTTCTTTAAAGCTGAGTACTATTTCATTGAATATATATACCACATTTGCCTTATCCATTCATCTATTGAAGGACACCTAGGTTGGTTCCATAGTTTAGCTATTGTGAATTGAGCTTCTATAAATATTGACGTGGCTGCATTACTTTAGTATGCTGATTTTATGTTTTCAGTATAATCGAGTAGTGGGATAGCCAGGTCAAATCATGGTTCCATTCTAGTTTTCTGAGAATCTCCATACTGCTTTCCAGATTGGTTGTACCAATTTGCAGTCCCACCAGCAAAGTATTAGTGTACCTTTTCCCCCATATCCTAGCCAACATATAATTTTGCCTGTATTCTTATGAATTGCCATTCTGACAGGAGTGAGATGAAATATTATAGTAGTTTTGATTTGCATTTCTCTAATTGCTAGAGATGTTGAATCTTTTTCACATATTTGTTCATCAACTATTTCTTCCTCTGCGAAGTGTCTGTCAGTGCCATAGCCCATTTGTTAATTGGGTTATTTGTTTTTTGGTTTTTTTTAGTTCCTTATATATCCAACAGATTAATGTTTTATCAGAAATGCATGTGGTAAAAATTTTCTCCAAATCTATAGGCTCACTTCACATTATTGGTTGTTTCCCTTGCTGAAAAGAAGCTTTTCAATTTGAATTCATCCCATTTATTGATTCTTAATTTTACTTCTTGTGCCTTAGGAGTTTTGTTAAGGAAGTCAGGTCCTAGGTTGACTTGGTGAAGATTTGGGCTTATTTTTTTCTCCTATTAAGTGCAGTTAGTGACAAAGTCTTTGATTCATTTAATTTCATTTTTCTATAAATAGATTTCCAGTTTTGCCAGCACCATTTGTTGAATAGGCTAACTTTTCTCCAGTGAATGTTTTTGGCATCTTTGTCTAGTATGACACTATCATATATTCTTTATTTACTTTATGTATGCATACATAAATATATGTTATTGACATATTTTATGTATTGTTGACTTATATTTGTTTAGTATTTTTATGCTATTTATACACCATAGAATCTAGCTATGTAAAACATGCAATATTTTTCAAATTTCTGCCTTATCTAAATGTTTGGTTCATTTTTAAAATTGTTTAATTAGATATTATTTCAAATAGTTGTTCTTGAGGTTTCTGGAGAATTAAAAATTTATTATTTTTATACTTTTTTAAAATGTATATTTTCAAATGAATAGACATAGTTTGCATGGAGATATGCATATGTTTATATAACTATTCATAGAAATATCTTCTTTATTACTTCTGTTTTTCTAACATAACTTTAGTTTTCATTTTTTTCCTATCATGATTAGGTATCCTACTCAATATCCCATAGTAGTTTTTAGTCATATAATAATAGATCTTCCTATAGTGTTCACATGGACCTACATTATTATAAAGCACTGTACCCTGAATTTTTATTTCCTGTTTGACACAATATTTAGTGGTTAAATATTAATTCCAAGATTCCCAAACTATCAATTACATTTTCTTGTCATTTTCCATGTCATTTTTATTTCTCTGTGTTCTGATAATTTTACCCCCACCCCAATATCTAATTTTTGAAAATATATTGAGAGTTTTCTAATAGTATATGATTATTATAAAAATGTAATATGAATTCTGAAAAGCATATGCCCTGCAGATAAGTACAAATGGTTTAGTTCCATAGAAATAATGGAATACAGTTTCAAATATAATGTGATATTTTAATGAAAACAATCATAGACTAGAAATAGTATGTAAGTATTTCAAACCTCTGCATAAAACAAAATTTGGTAAACTTTAATTAAAATGATGATGTGAGAATCATTCCATCTCTTCTGGAAAAAAATAATGATGACAATCTGCAATCAATGATAAAAAACAATCAGCACAATCAGCATTGGTTTTTTATCATTGATTGGAGAGCTATTGATGCCAATGCTGGATCAAAAGCACAGAGTTTCCCAGAACAATCCAAACACAAAATCCATATAAAACAGTTGGCCTGTTTTAGTCAAGGTTAGAAAACAGTGTTGGTAAACACATTAGTGAAAGGTACGTTTGTTAAATTATGTATTTTTTGTTGGCATAGAATTAATATGGCTCTATAGGGATTGACTCTCAGTGCTAAACATACTCTTTATAGTTACAGCTTATAGTTAGACTTATTTCAAAACATGTAAGGATAACAAAAATAATAGCAGCTGAGGCACTAGAAGAAACTGAAAAATGAATGCAGGCTGACTATATATAGGGTTTCCTTATTTTAACTTGTGCAAGTCGAAACTAGAAAGTTCAGTGATACCTATAGCAATGTTTCTACTTGCAATTAGCACTTAGTCTAACCCCAGGACACACTGGATTGCAATCTGTTCTTTTTATGACTGACATCTCTGAAGCATCAGTTCTTAAAGTGTTCACTACTATCTCATGTAGCACTAGCATCCTGAAACACCCCATTGGCACATTATTTACTTCATATTATATTATGGATATTATGCCAGAAAACCAATCATCCCTGAGGGAAGCAGTCAACCAAATTTATGTTTGTCTTTGAGCAAAGCATTAAGAATAGTGAGTTATAGAATTAAAGCTATAAACAGCACACAAATATACTTTAGAAGCTGTATCACCAAACCAAGTTAAGTCTTTCCAAGTAGTATGGTGCATATTGGCTACATCTCAATTAGCAAGGTAACAATTTTAGAAAGAAAGCATGTCTTTTCTATATCAGAGGTCTTCAAATCTATGCTCTAGACCAAGACTATGGATTCTTTATCAGTAAAACTTTAAATGAAGAAAGTAGAAATCATTGTATTAATCAGAAAATTTATCCTAATGGCAGCCTTGTTTTAAAATTTAGGTGGCAGGCATTTGAGAAATTATTTTAAATTATTAAATACATATTAGTTACTATTAGATTAGCACAGAGGAATAGCAAGGCCCTGCCTCATGAGATAAGGCATTGTCTGGTACTGATATATAGCAACACCCCCACAGATCTGGTAACAGGTGCACCATATTTGGTATGGTTCCATTAAAAATAAGTTGATAGGCTTGAAGGACACCCCTCATTCAAAGATGGAAGCTTCTCACTGCTGGGGTTGTAGCACAGTCGTAGAGCGCTTGTCTATCATATCTAAGGCACTGGGTTCAATTCTTAGAACCGCAAGTGAATAAAAAAATAAAATAAAGATCCATCAATAACTAAAAAAAATAATTAAATAAAAGATGGAAGCTTCTCTCTGTCGCTGCTAGGAATGTGAATGTTAAGGAATAATCTGAAAGGGATGTTAATAACATCAAACAGGAAGAAACATGGCTAAACAAATTTAGGAAAACCAGAAATGAACCTCGTATCCTTTCTATATAGAAGTTACTGTTTAAGTTCCATGATTATTCTTGGTGATAAAACAGTTGTGACACACATGAAGCTTATGTTCTACTGGGTCACACATTCTGACCCAGGAGGAATATCATGCATTTTGTACCTTATCTGATGCACATGCATCTGCACTGTGTATCTGATGGGTGATCATCCTACTCTGGACTTTTCCAGCGAGGGTGCTTTCATTAACATTTTAGTATTTTAAGAAAATTGTCTACTTGTCCTTTAAAACTGTCAATTGTGTTTGTTACTAGGTACAGTCTGATATAGATCATAATATGAATGAGAAAATAAACTGTAACATACCTCTAACTTAAATATGTAAAATAGTTTGGAGCAACACATTTTAACCCATCTTTCCCAACAGAGTCTTCAAATACTTTAATATCTGTAACTTATAAATGTGAAGTTTGTAAAAATTTTCAGCCCATGTGTCTAGCCAATCATTACATGGTTTGCTATTTTAAATATTTACTGGATTAAAATATAAAGCAATGCTTGTAACTTTTCAGTAGTGTGTCCACACATAAACAGAACCTATTCCAGGAGAGCATATTCTTTTCTTGGCTACTTCTAATCAATACAAAGTTCCCCATTATTCTTATCTCACATCACTTCACCTATAGTTTCCTTCCAGTGTTTATTTTACCTCTGTCCTCTGGGATATTATAAAGCAAATCTCCTCCATCTTCCACAAATATTGACAGTCAATTCTCATGTCCTCTGAGCCTCTGTTGTCTATGTTATATGTCCTCTGTCTGTAAAACTTTTCTTAATGAAACAATGTGAGTTTCTTCAGTGTCTTCTGTTTTCTAGTGAGAACGATTTGAAGATTAATGCTTTTGATAAAGTATCATGGCCCAAAATAAACACAGCATAACAGTTAAGAGTCCTAAAAGTACAGAGTAACATAACATACAGTAATCCATTCCACAGAGTACTTTAAAATAATTTATGCATTCCTTCACTCAATCAGAAGGCTTAATTGTGTTTACAATCAAAAGATTATATAAAAATGCCAGGGGCCGAAGTGCACACCGCTAATCCCTGCAGCACAGGTGGCAGAGGCTGGAAGATTGTGAGTTCAAAGTCACCCTCAGCAAGAGTGAGATGCTAAGCAATTTACTGAGATCTTGTCTCTAAATAAAGAAAAATAAAATAAAATAAAAATAAAACAGGACTGGGGATGTGGATCAGTGGTTGAGTGCCCCTTGGTTCAATCCACAGTTCCTAGAAAAAAAAAATGCATACATTATTTGGTATTATCATGTCATATACTTTTTATTTTTTTCTAAATTTTATTCTATTACAGAAAAAAATTATTTATTTTAAAAATAACCAGTGTTTGTATAATTCCAAAAAGTGCATTCTTATTCTGCTGGTACAAATTTAGGAGGCACTTATTAAAACTATAATGCAACATTGAACATGAAGCTTATAATACTATTTGACCCTATAATGCATGTTTAGAGAATTAAAAAAAATACAAATTAAATTTTTTGAAGAATCATAAAAATAATACATTATGGATAGTCATTTTTGTTTTAAATAGTTTCTTATTTATGTATGGTGAATATACATTAGACTTTTGTTGAAAAAGCAAGGAAAGAATAGAACTATAGTTTTGAGAGTCTTTGGAAATGTAAACAATTGAAGGAGAAACTGAAATGTTTTCAGATTTTTTTTTAAATGAGAAGCCTTCCTGAATACATTGCAGAGAACATTGAAGACTCCCTTTGCTGGTTTGTACAGTAGAGACAATTTTTTTTTTAATCTAGGATATATCACCCTCTTTCCAATATTTAGTAATCTGGTATTTTCAAATAAAGTGAACAGCCAAGATTTATAACTGATTCTGATAATCGGTGGTACCTTAGCCAGAAGGGGCATTATTCACTAACATCCTTTCTATTTGGAAGTTTTGAAAATACATAGTGGGTTTAAATATTTCTTCTATTTCTGTGAGATAAAGATATCTTCTTTGGACTGAATGATTAAAGATTATGCTTCAAAGTGTTTGGCCAGAAACTGCCTTAAGGCCATCTGGCTTTAAATCTACAAGCCATTGCCCCTTCTTTTTTGCTGGTTTCAAAAGCCAGAATATAGTATGAGAATATTTGGCATGTTTCAGAAGTGAACCAGCTGATACAACTCAATATAGGATTTTAAAATTTTTATTTCATAAACTTTATCTTAGACATTGTGTGGTTTTGATTTTTGTTTTGAATTTTTCCTTTATAATAATATCTGTCCCCAGAACTAGGGACATAGCTCAGGAGTATAGCACTTGCCTGCATGCAAGAGGCCCTGGGTTTGTATAGCAACAAAGAAAAAAAATATTTATAATAATATCTGTCCTATGGAGCTTAAGTTTGTATTTTTTGCCCAATATTGATTATCTATACTAAATCCATATAACGCTAAAATATTATCAAAGTACTAATTTAAAAATATCCTTTAAAAACTCTCCTTAAGATGTGAGTCTTTTGGATTGTGATAAAGATCTATCTTCTCTGGTTTTAATTTTCAAATAACTGTGAAAATTTAAAGCCTTAGTCAAATGCCTTATTCTAATCCAAACTTCTTAGATAGGACTAAAATTCTCATTTTAGTCTTGAAAGATGAATAATCAGGTTCTTGGCAATAAGGGTTCTAATAATAGGTGTAACAATGCAATACTAATTGTAAAGTACTACAGAGTGTGGCACACTGAATTATTAGATGGTTCAAGATGTCTGACTTGTAATATACATGAAACACAAAACTTCTTCCTCTTGAATGAGATCTGTGAATTATGGTGGGAAGATTATTCCCTAGATTAAATTGTGATATATGGAAAAGATAAAAATTGGATAATGACTCTTAATGTGTATAATATAATAAAATGTATATAAAATATATTTTGAGCTGACTGAAGAAAGATTTTCTTACTGGTTTTATGTCAGCTGTCCTTTAGAAACAAGTCTATGTATCTGGAAACTGAGAGAAGTTTTAGGTTTAAAGAAGATTCTCTAGCCATTCAGCAGCATCGAACAAGCACTTCAGTCCAACAACTGCTGGAACTGAATTCTTCCAAGAATGAGAATGAACTTGGGAAAGGGAGAATGTCTCCAGAAGAGAATGTCATACACTGATATCTTGATATAAGTCTTTGGAACCCTAAGAGGATGACCTGGTTAAGTGTATCCTAACTCCTGACACAAACTGCAAGATAGTAAATGTGTGTTGTTTTAAGATGCTATAATTATAATGGCTATAATTATAATTAGGCTATGTTACCCAGCAGTTGAATCCTGAGAAGAGTGGTTAAGAAGGATGACACAGAAGTCCCCAAAAGCTATGAATCTATGTTACTTTATAAGAAATACTTGGGAGAGGAAATCTTAAAAGTACACATAACAGAGATAATTTCCTTTACCTGTGTAATACCACTTAGGGTTTGCCCTATTTTTTTTCCTGAAATGTTTTTTATGTCTAATTTTATTATCACTTGCTAATTACACTCTCTGATAAAAAGTAAAAGGAAGTATACATAGAAATTTTTTAAAAATGAGTTGTGTATATGTTTCATTTAGATACCAAGAATCTGAAAAAAATAATAGCAAAATTGAATCAGTTTGTTATTATTTCTATTTATATGCTTTAAAAGTTCCTACATACTTAAAATATATATTTTTATTGTATATATAGTAATTCCCCCATTATATATTTTTTAACCAGAAAAAACAAACAAAATAATTTTATGTGTACAAAAAGTTATGGATAATAACAGTTATCTTTGTTTTATTGTTTCTTTCAGAAAAATAAAATTAAAATGACTATATGTTTATTGGCATAGTAGTTGACAGTTTTGAAATCACCAATAAATATTAAAGATGTAAAATATTTCCCATGATTAATTAAGACTGGTGCTACTTGTTTGTTTTGGAATAAGTGCATATACCCTCCACCATCTGTTGCCAAACTCAATTCATTTTTACATTACAGTTGTTATTTTCTAGTATCATTGTTGGTGTTGATTCTATTAAAGTCTTGGTATCAACTTAGCCCAGGCTTCTCATACTTTGATGATATTTGTTTGTCAGATCATATTTCCTATGATCTGGCCATGTCGTAGGACAAGAGCTTACATTTTTCAAGTCCAGATTTATTTCAAGTCCAACTTTATTCAAATTAGTATCCTTTTAATCATTATTGACTACAAGAAATAATATCAGAGTTTAAAATAATCAGGCAAAGCTGATTATTTTAGTGTGCATTCATCTTTAGCAACTTACTTTTTATTTTTTTCTTTTTAATATGTTCATTTTCCTTCAGTACATAAAAGTCATCTTTAGTCTCTACTAATCGTAATAAAGTGCTGGAAATTTTTGCAATTTTATTTAGAGAGAACAATTTTTGTATTATTTTAGAGTCTCATATAAGAGTATTCAGTACCAGATGAATAGAAAATAATGACTTGTACAAAGATATTTAAAACAACATAAATCAGATATCATCATGCATTCATTGTAATGGAGTGTTTTTTAAAATTTTAATGATTATTTCAAAGTATGCTAAATGTAATGGCAATAAATTAAGATATATGTAATATATGAATGTTTTTCTTCTAGTCCTAAATATTTCTAAAATTGTCTGAAAATTTAAACTGTGCTTTTAAGAAGAAGAGGGAAATGAAAATATAAATATAGAAATTTTCTTAGGCCTTCCAGTCCACATATTCACAAAGTGACACCAACAAAAATTGGATCACCTAGTATAGTATGTGTCAGTCACTGTCCAGCCCTGTGTTGCCTAACTTTATTGAAAAAATGGAAACAAACATAGTGTGTTCAAGCATAGCTATGAGGAAAGAGATAATCAATTTAAGTATTAAGAACAACATGTAATATATTATCAAATTTAAGTAAATTATAATTTTACTTATTATTAGCAGTATAACTGTGTTAGTTGAAATCATGTTATTAAATATTGTTATTATAAAAACTTCTATTTAACAACATAAAATAATTAAACTCTAAAAAATTTATTTTATGAGTTCTCTTTTCTACATGAGTCAAATATATCATTATGTCATAACTTTACTAAATAAAGTAGCTGTCATATAGAACAAGTTAAAATTGAACATAAAGGTTTTATTAATAGTCAAAGTTTATGGAATATATTATCAATATGCAATTTTCTTCATATATATGAATATGCAAAGCAATATGTGTGTGTGTGTGTGTATATATATAATTAAATTTATACTAATCTTTCATCTTGTGGTATAATGACAGCTTTCAAATTACTATAATAGTTGAATAATTCTTAAGTTGTCAATTACATATATTTACCAAACTAAAACTTCAAATAACAATTACTCATGTTTTCATAGATAATTTCTAAACATCAAATATTTTATTGTCAATCATAGTTGAGTTTGGTTGATTTTAAAGAGAAGTTTCAATAATATTAATCGTTTTACTTTAAAAAGTTATTTTTATTAATTAAAGTCATTTTAATTGCTTTACAAAATAAGTTGAACACATTATAAATATAGTATTTGTTCATGAAATTAGGAATTCCATAGTCTTATTAATATTCATTATCCAAGCTGATTTATATACCATAAATTACAGAGGCATTCTTTATGGTGATATAAAAATAAATCATACTAACATATAATTTTCATTAAAAATTCATTGTCTTTTTAATTAAAATATGTTAATGCCCATTTATTTAATAACATTTTAAGGAGCAAATTTTCATGCTAAATGAAACAGACTCAAAAGGTAAGGACTGGGAAAGGTCTTTGAAGAATGAATCAGTTTTTGAAAACTGACACTGTGTTATGACAACAAATACACCTTGTATTTTTTCTTTACAAAGAAAAGTTATACACTAATGGTAACTATTACCATCCACCTGCAATTAATATTCTATGTATCAACCATGAAAATATGGCTGAATTAGAATGACTCCTGTTTATAACATGGATTTCTCCAAATGTCTTCTAATCTTTAAAAATTTTGTAGAATGGATAGCAGGTTTACTTAATAAGAAATGCTTGCCATAATCATATGTGTCTTATTCCCTCCTAATCTGAACACACTCTGAAAAAAACAAAGCAAAAATTACTATCATCATTCGTTATTTGGTTATTGGAAGAGTCATATATGTCATATGGTGGAACTTGGACATAATTGGATCTATTTTCATTGAAGAGATACATATTCTGAAATAAAGTTTTAATTCATACTGGGTTAACTTTTTTATTTTAATTTGTTATATATGACAGCAGTATGCATTATAATTCATATTACACAAATAGAGAGGATATTTTCATATGGTTGTATACAAAGTCCTGCAGTCTGGCTGGGCACAAAAATAACCAGGAGGTCACGAGCCGGTTCAAACAGGAACTACTTTATTGCCAGAACCCCATGGGAACTCTCCAGAACTCCACCGAAACCAACGGGAACTCAATGGGAACTCAAAAGTAGCAGGCACTCGAGGCAACAGGAGCCGCCCCACTGCTGGACAGCAGAGGTCCACATACACAACTGAATACACAGCTTGCCCCAATCCAGCATCCTCCAGTTACAGCAATCAGTCACCATCCCAATAATTATACACAACTTAACTTAATCACCATCATCACAGTGGCTCGATGGCGTCACCTCCCAACCACTCCTTCTGGCAAAATGCCAGGCGCCATCCCGACTTGGCTGTGGTTCTCAACAACAAAGTATATTCATACCATATGTGTCTTCATATATGTATTTAGGGAAATGATGTCCATCTCATTCCACCATCTTTTTGTACCCCCATGCCCCTTCCCTTCCCCCCCTCCCCTTTGCTTTAGAGTTCCTCTAATAGTCACATACTTCCTCCCAACCTCACTATGAATCAGCCTCCTTATATCAGAGAAAACATTTGGCATTTAGTTTTTTGGGATTGTCTACCTTCACTTAGCATTATGTTCTCTAACTACATCCATTTTCCTGCAAATTCCATTATTTATTCTCTTTTATTGCTGAATAATAGTCCATTGTGTATAAATACCACATTTTCTTTATCCATCATCTACTGAAGGGCATGTAGGTTGGCCCCACAATTTAGCTATTGTGAATTGTGCTTCTATAAATATTGATGTGGCTGCATCCCTGCAGTATTCTCTTTTTAAGTCCTTTGGGTATAGACCAAGGAGTGGGATAACTAGGTCAAATGGTGGTCCATTCCAAGTTTTCCAAGTAATCTCCATACTCCTTTCCATATTGGCTGCACCAATTCGCAGTCTTACCAGCAATGTATGAGTGTGCCTTTTCCCCCATATCCTCGCCAACACTTATTGTTGTTTGCATTCTTAATAGCTGCCATTCTGAATGGAATGAGATGAAATCTTAGAGTAGTTTTGATTTGCATTTCTCTAATAGCTAGAGATGCTGAACATATTTTCATATATTTGTTGATTTATTGTATATCACCTTCTGAGAAGTGTCTGCTCAGTTTCTTGGCTCATTTATTGATTGGGTTATTTGTTATTTTGGTGTTTACCTTTTTGAGTTCTTCATCTACCATATAGATTAGTCCTCTATCTAATGTGAAAGTGGAAAAAAATGTTTTCAAGCTGTAGGCTTTTATTCACCTCACTAATTGTTTCTTTTTCTGAGAAGCAGCTTTTTAGTTTGAATTCACCCCAATGATCAATTCTTGATTTTAATTCTTGCACTTTAGGAGTCTTATTTGCTAAGAGTAGCCTTGTGGCATAATATGTGGCCTATTTTAGAGAAGGATCCATTTGCTTCTGAGAAGAAAGTGTATTCATTAATTGAAGGATAAAATATTCTATATATGTCAGTTAAGTCTAAGTTATTGATTGTATTATTCAAATCCATAGTTTCTTTGTTCAGCTTTTGTTTGGATGATCTATCCTGTGATGAAAGAGGTGTGTTAAAGTCACCCAGAATTATTGTATTCTGGTCTTTTTGACTCTTGAACCTGAGAAGAGTATGTTTGAAGAATATAGACATCCAATACTTTGGGGAATATAAATTTATTATTATCATGTGTTGTTGATGAATTGTTTCCTTAAGCAGTATGACATATCCTTTTTTAACCCTTTTGATTAACTTAGGCTTGAAGTCTACTTTATTTGACATGAGGATGGAAAACCCTGCTTGCTTCCACAGTCCATGTGAATGGTATGAATTTTCCAAACTTTCACTCTCAGTGTGTGGATGTATTTTACTATGAGATGAGTCTCTTGGAGGTAACATATTGTTGAGTCTTCTTCTTCTTTTTTTTAATCCAATCTGCCAGTTTGTCTTTGGATTGGTGAGTTTAGGCCATTAACATTCAGGGTTATTATTGAGACATGATTTGTAATCCCAGCCATTTTGTATATTTTTGGTATTTAACTTGACTTGTTTTGTCCTTTGATTTGTTTTTCCTTTAGTGTAATACTTCCCTTTGCTGATTTTCATTGTTGTCTTTCAATTTCTCTTCATGGAATATTTTGACGAGGATGTTCTGTAGTGCAAGCTTTAGAATTGTAAAATCTTTTAACTTCTGATTATCATGGAAGGTTTTAATTTCATCATCAAATCTAAAGCTTAATTTTGTTGCATATCAGATTCTGGGTTACCATCCATTGTCTTTCAGGGCTTGATATATGTTGTTTTAGGACCTTCTAGCTTTCAGGGTCTGGATTGAAAAATCTTCACATATTCTAATAGGTTTCCCACAATATGTAATTTAATTCATTTCTCTGGTGGCTTTTAATATTTTTTCTTTATTCTGTATGTTAGAAATTTTCATTATAATGTGACTTGGTGTGGATCTTTAGTGATTTTGTACATGTGGCATCCTGAAAGCCTCTTTAATTTGGTTTTAAAATTCATTGTTTATTTTTGGAAAAAATTCTGATATTTCATTGAGTAAATTGCTCATTTCTTTGGTTTGGAACTCTATTCCTTCCTCTTTTTCAATTATCTCATAAATTTGGTCTTTTATGCTATCCTATATTTCTTGTATGTTCTGCTCATGATTTATTACAATTTTCATTGTGTGGTCTATATTCTTTTCAAGATTATATATTTTTTCTTTATTTTCTGAGGTCCTGTCTTCCAAGTGGTCTAATCTGTTGGTGATGTTTTCAGTTGAACATTTTATTTGATTTATTGTTTCTTTCATTTCAAGGTGTTTTTTTGTTGTTATTGTTTGAGTTTTTTAATACCTCGATCTTCCTATTGAAGTAATCTTATGCTTTCTCTATTTGTTTATGTAGCTGTTTGTCAAAATGATCTTTTGCTGCCTGTATTTGCTCTCTTATATCATCTTTTAATTCACAGAACATTTTAATTTTGTACATCCTTAACTCCTTATCTGCCATATCTTCTACTGTGTTGGCCATGGATTCTAATAATGTGGTAGCTTGATTTGCTTGGGTAACTTTCTTCCCTGTCTTTTCATGTTTCTCATGTGTTTTCCCTTCTAGCACTATGGATCCTAGTTGATACTGATTTTATCCTCCAGGCTTATTGTTTCCCTGTAGGAATCCTATACCTCTCCTTTGAGGTTAAGGACAATGTTATCTGATCCTAAAATAAACAATATACACCCTCAGAAAAACAAATATTTGCTAATGAGACATTTATAGTTTGCTCACAATGTACATAAATGGTGACTGACATTATTATCCACAATACACTCAGTAGGTTTGAAAAAGTGTTTATAGTTTCTGATGGTAGACAATGAACCTTGGGATGAGGAGTAGGATGTGAAGATATACAGTTGTTATACGTTAGGAAAGAGAAATCTAAAGAGGAAGATTAGTAGCAGTATAAAGAAGAGGAAGTACTTTTGGGTAGACAAGTATGTGGGAGGACAGTATAGTGCATTAAATTAAAAAATTAAAATTAAAAATTAAAATTAAAAAAAAAATAAAAGTATGTACCACACAACGTAATATACTATTCAGTCATCCCAGTCCTCAAAATCCAATTCATGCAAAGTACATGGTTTTACATATGTTGGGATGTGAGTGCAGGAGAAAGGAGAGGGAGATAAGAGAGAGAGAGAGAGAGAGAGAGAGAGAGAATCTTGAAGTAAGAAACAGGGCTAGTTTGGATTGGTTATCAGTATTTTTCCTGTTTCCCTTCTCTTCCAATCCCTGTGGTCCTCTGTTTTTAGCTGGTTTCTCCACTCTCAGGATGAAGGTCACCAGGGTGTCACTGTGCCAGGTTATCCACTACTGGGGAGAGTGGGGAGTAGGAAACTGGGTACCTGGAAGATGGTGATAAAGGTGAGCCAAGATGGAGGCTCCTGTAGTGTGGTGTCCATTTGGGTGGGGGAAACCTGGCAATGTGTTGGATGATGAGCTCTAGGGCTAGCAGTGTTGGCTGACTTCAAAGCCTGAGTGAAGTTCCTGGGTGCAGACAGGCTACTGCACATCAGGGATAAGTCCCCTGCAGCAGAGTCTCATGAAGGCAGCAGCTGGGGGAACCCCACGTTGGTAAATGGGGGTCCACACAGGGGTGGCAGCCATAGTTCTTACTTATGGGAAGCTGCCAGGTGTCTTCCGTGGGAGCGGTGTCTGTGATTTCTACTCGAGTGGGTGGCCAAAATTTCATCATGGGTGCTGCTGCCTCCCCCATGCTCTCACTCGGGTATCTGGTAATCCTACATAAGTGAATAGTTGGGAGACCTACTCTGATGCTAAGGCCAGGAGGCCTGGATGGACACAGTGCTTCTTGCACGTGGGGTGGAGGTGGGGGGGGGGACGCAATATCCCTAGCAGAGAAGCTGTATTCTCACAACTAGATCCCCAGGTTACCAAGCTACACAGAATGCTGCCTCCCTCTGGCCGCCCATCTTGGAACCTGCTACTCATTTTTTTTTTTAACCCAACTTAAATAAGGAGAACTCTATTGAATGGAAAGCAATGGTGTGCAAATGATTTGTTCAATAAACAGTAGAGTACATAACAGTAGAATTATGTTAATATATGTAAGTTGGCTCCAACTTTCTAGCACAATTATTATCAAGTCTTTGTTTCTGTGGCCAGGAATTTTTTTTTTTTTTGGGGGGTAGTGTTTACAATGTATGGTGATGTTACTTCAACAAATGAATGAATAAATGAAGCATAATTTTCACTTTTCAGAGGATGTTGAGTACAGAACTACACCTAATGAAGGGTGATTTTTAAACATCTCTAGTACTGGAAATGTGAATAAATGTGAAGCATAGAGGCTCATATAATTGATTAACCATGTTCAGGAATGAGCTTAAGTATAAAATGAGAAAGTTGATGGTTTTACTCTAATTGGAAACCAGAAATGATTAGATGATTTAATTATAGGTCTAATTCTTTTTTATTGTGTTGTCCAGTCAACATAGTGCCATTAGGGGATACAGCCCCTCAGAAATTCTACAGTGTTTTAGATAAGCTGAACCAGAGTTCCTGTGTGGATGCTTAATTTTGTATCTGTTCCTCTAATATTGTTACTCTTACCAGAGTCTAATTCCAGTCCCATGATCTAAATTGTGAAAATGTCCTATAACTTATAATGAATGCTCCTAATGAAACTGAAATTTTTCTGCATATACCTATTGTATCTTCAACTAGACCTTTTATTCCCTTATCTTTTTCATTTATGAAAGGTTGTTTGTTTACTCCTTCTCAACTGTTCTGAAGCTATATAGAAGCACCCTGCCTATGAATACTGCACCCTAATTGCTGAAACCCTCACTATTCTCTCTCTGCACCCCTGCCCAGCTGTGGTCATTCTTTAACAGAAGTACATTCCTCCAGAGCCCACTTCCAATTTTCAGACCTAGGTACCTCACAAGGTGCAAGAGGAGGAGTAAGGACGGAATTGAAATTCTAACTGTGATTATTGCAGTCTCAGAAAAAAATGTAAAAATGAATTAGATGGTTCCAGTTGTCACATTGTTAGGAAAGAATTGTTATTTATAATTTCTTTGTCTTCTGTAGAACCTATGGTGAATGATAAGATTGTGTGTTGGGTGATGTTTTACATTAATCATCTTCATTAATCCTCTCCTGTTAGGACAATTAAATTTGTAAAATGTGGTAATACAATATAACAGTGGGAATCTGAACAATTAAGCATATGTACCCTTTGCCTTAATTCATATCCAAAATAAGATTAGATCATCAGAAAATTTTGCTAGGATCATAAGAGGATTACACTTTTAAAATGTTTTGATGATTTGATAGGTATGATGTTACTAAAGCTTGTGAGCCATAAGTGTTTACAGTTACAGATTTGAAAAAAAAAAGTTGTCTATTTCAAAGTAATCAATTACTCTTCTATTGATTTAAATCCTGAATATCTAAAATTCAAACTACCCTTGGGGGTTAAATCAATAAATATACTTTTAAATCCTTGAATAAAGTAGATTAATAAGAGTTAGAAGCTTATCCCTAAGATGTCATAAAATGACAGTTACATTCCTAGATAGAAATTGTATGTTGCTCAATTCATACATGATTCCCAAAAGTTTCTACTTTCCCTATAATGTACATCAGAGTTCTGAAATGTATTTAGAATGGACTTCAGGCATTGCAAAACCTGATCCTGTTTCACTTTTCCAAGTTTCTGGGGAAATAATTTGTCCAAAGTAACTGAAGAATTTTATCTGATAAGTTTTTGTTCTAAAATAAGATGAGAAATTAAAAATTAAGAGAAAAAAGTAATAATCAGTTGTTCTATAGTCTTTCACAGACCTTCAGGTGGTACAATGTGAAGCTTTATGTATACTAAAATGGGATGCATTAATGACACATTAAGGATCAGACAAAGAACAAATGCATTCTCCCTTTCTAGCCATAAGAATGGTACTAATATGAATATTTGTCATGTAATTTTTATAAATACATACATAGTGTGCAGTTGCTAACTACAATTTGCTTTGTTTTCAAAACTTTACATTTTCTTCACTGAAACAACTGGAATCTTCTTTCTCATCACCATAGACATCAAATGATACAGAACAAAAAAGTTTGCCTACTAAACATTCTTCTTTACATTGACCACTGTTTAACATTCCTCTTTTCACATTTTTATTAGTTTTAATTAGTTTACATGACAGTACAAAGCATTTTGACACATTATATATAAATGGAGTACAACTTTTCATTCTTCTAGTTGTGCATGATGTAGAATCACACTGGTTATGTAGTCTTATATGCAAATAAGGTCATAATGTTGGATTCATTCTACTGTACTTCCGAACCCTATACTACCTACCCTGTGTTTACTCACCATGTCTAATCCAAATAATCCTAGCTAGCCACCCCTCTTATTGTGAATTAGCATCTGCATATGAAAACATTCACCTTTTTGTTTTTAGGATTGGTCACTTTGCTTAGCTTAACATTCTCCAGCTCCATCCATTTACCTGCAAATGTCAAACTTCATTCTTCTTTAAGGCTAAGTAATATTTCATTGTGTATATAGACTATATTTTCTTTATCCATTCATCTTTTAAAGGGCATCTAGATTGGTACCATAGTTTGGCTATTGTGAATTGAGCTGCTATCAATATTGAGGTGACTGTGTCACTGTAGTATTTATATTTTACGTCCTTTGGGTGTAAAATGAGGAGTGGGATAGCTAGGTCAAATGGTGATTCCATTCAAAGTTTTCTGAGGAATCTCCATACTTCATTCCATTGTGGTTGGACCAATTTGCAGTTCCATCAGCAATGTATGAAGGTACCTTTTTCCCAACATCTTAAACATTTATTATTGCTTGTATTCTTGATGATTGCCATTCTGACTAGAGTGAAATGAAATCTTAGAGTAGTTTTGTTTTACATTCCTCTAATTGCTAGAGATGTTGAACATTTTTTTCATATATTTGTTGATCAAATTTATTTCTAATGTATTTCTTTTTCTGTGAAGTGTCTGTTCAGTTCCTTAGCCCATTTCTTGATTGGATTATTGTTTTTTTTTGTTGTTATTTGTTTTATTTTGTTTTGTTTTGGATTTTGTGTGTGGGTGTGTGTTGAGTTGTATGAGTTCTTAGAAAGTCTATTTTTCTTTTTCTCTCCAGGTTAAGAAATAATGCAATTTTAAATTCTTCATTGCTCAGAATTCTATTACAAAAGAGACCTTATCAGTGCAAATAATTTTTATCCCTTCAGCTTCTAAACTTCTTAACTCATTTTGAATGAACTAAAATGTACCTTTCTTAACCATTTTTAAATATCCATGAAAAAAAATACCCTAACACCTTTCTTTTACAAGTTGGAGATTATTTCATCAACACTTTAACTGCTTTTACTTAAGTGTTTATTATTATTCATTTCTACATGTCCTTTTCTACTAGAATGTTTTTCAATTCAATCTCATTTAAGTTTTATTTATAGATTAATACCCATGAACACAAACTCTTTTTGATAGAAGGAAAGTACAGACATCAAGACTTACTTTTGTGCAGCATACATTTGTATTTGGACAAAACTGACATGCAAAACCAGTTACCTAAAAAATACAATGTTTTCATCAGCTTTTTTGCAGCTCTGACGAAAAGGCCAGACAAGAACAACTTAGGGGAGGAAAAGCTTATTTGAGGGCTCATGGTTTCAGAGGTCTCAGTCCATAGTCAGCCAGCTCCATTCTTTAAGGTTGAAGTAAAGGGAACATCATGGTAGAGAGTGTGGTGGAGGGAAATAGCACTCGTGATGATGAGTAAGCAGAGAAAACTCACCAAACACAAATATATAGCCCAAAGGCACACCCCTAATGACAGACCTCCTCCAGCCACAATTTCCCTGCCTTCACATAACACCCAGTTAATCCCATCAGGGGATTAATTCACTGATTATGTTAAGGATCTTATAAACCAATTATTTCACCTCTAAACCCTCTTGCACTGTTTCACACATGAGCTTTTTGGGGGATATCTCACATCAAAACCATAATACTATATATTTCAAATATACATATATATGTGTGTGTGCATGTATATAATATTTTTTAAAATAGTTTTTAAAAATCAAGAATATGAGGGACTTTTGTAGGCTAAAAGTTTCAATCTAGTAAAAATGAAGAGGCTCAGTATTCATTTTAAAATTTCAAATATAGTATCACTAAATCAGGTATGTCTTCACCTTAACTTCCTATGTATTTTGTACAAAAATTGGAATAGGCAAGGTATTTTTAACACAGAAAGTATTAGATATGAAAGAAAAAAATCCAATTTGAGAAAAAGATAGTGCAACATGTATATTAAAAATTGTATGAAAGCTCATCTTAGATCTTACACTACTAAGATGATTTGTAAAAATCATTTTACCACTATCTAGCATCCATTACCTTATACTTATAAATTTTGGAAGTTGTCTGGGTTGGTACTTTGAATTTGTACACCAGAAAACTCTAGATTTGTAAGTTGCATATTGCATATAATTATTGTGGGGGAGAATAAGGTCAAAAGTGATCCCTCTAACAACTAGCCAGAGTAGCAAATTCATATCCATCTTATATTTAAGATTGCATATGCATTGAGCTTAGAATGTCATAACGCTAAAAATAAAATATTAATCTGTGCCATTGAGAATAGTAATGTTCCATGATTTTATGACATAATGTGTGGAATGGTCAGTGTGAACATTTCTCTTTTCCTTTTGTTTTCCATCGAATGCCTGCTACATTTGCTTAGCTTCTGAAAAGGCCTGTTTTTAGAATAAAATACTTCAAAAGTATGCTACAAGCTCTATCAATAGTAACAATAATATGCTTTGCTTTTCTTAGAGAAAAACCTAAGCTGGAGGTTGTACAAAGGGCTATTATCTGCAAAAATTCAAAGAACTTTCCAAGATGGAAGCAAGGAAAAGATCTTACCAGTTTTGACAATCTAGGTCATGAACAGTGGAGATCAAGGTATCAGGGTAGAGTGAGGACGGGGTGGGGGGAAGGTGGAGGAGTATAAAATAAAACAAGAAAAGGGAAGAAGATATATTTGAAGGTTCAAATGATATAGACTCTAAATGATAACAAAGGTCCTTGAAGGGAATTTTAACTACACTCATTGATAAGCTGCAGGAAAGACTGTAATCTTTCTGATGATGAACTATTTATGTGTGTTATGTGTGCTTTAGATTTGAGGAAATAAAGGAGAGTTACACAAATTTGTGTATTCAATATATTTCAACTAAGTACTCTAGTATACTTTAACACCAGATGATCTCACTCTTATTAATAAAAAGTTCACCTCCTTCAAGGGAAGAGAATGGTGGTTACCAGAGTTTGTGGAGAGATGTGGGGAGGGAGAGATGGGAAATATGAACAAACAGGTACTAAGTTAGTGAGATCAGAAGAAATTTTGGTGTGGTATTACACAGTAAGGTGACTATAGAAATAATCATGTACTATATATTGTAAATAGCCAGAAGTAAGAATTTTGAAAATTTTCACCATAAAGGAAAATGTTTGAGGCTATGATGCTTTTAACATGACTTTAAGATTATACAATGTATACATGTATAAAATACTGCATAGTACCTCATTAATATATACTGTTTTATGTATTTCTATATCTACGAAAATAAATGCAATTAATATTTAAAAAATTAAAAGATACAGACTACAAGAAAGTTTTATAGACTGTCACTCTCAGAGAAAGCAGAATACATGAATTTGTATGTTTTGTAATCAAAAATAGAGGAGTAGCAAGAACTATTCTTGATCATGTTGCATAATGAAAGCTATCAATATTAAAACATTTCAAAATTCATCCTAAATGTACTATTGTTAAGATTATAAAAATGTTAAGTATGGTAGTGTCATAAATAGCATTACAATTTGAAAGATATCTTTGGCAGTAGAGAATAAATAGAGATGGGCAAATGGTGCACTCTGGATATTATGTTGAAGCTAATTGCTCTGATCCATTTGAAAAATGATGCCTCTTTGGCAAATGGTGAGGAAAAATGTGGGTGGAGGGTTAATCTGAATGCCCAGCAATTACTGCAAATTTAGATTTGGAAGGTGAGGGAGTAAGGAGGTCAGCCCATGTGACCAACAGGCTCACAAGTGTTTTAAAACACTGAAGTTAAAAGGTTAGCTGATAGGTGGTCTTACTGAAACAAGATATAAAGCTTGAGGACCAGGGTATTTTTATGAGAATATAAAGATAATTATTTAAATATCTGAAAGCCAAGTTTGAAGTGTGTATTAGACTTAAATGACTTATCTTAGCATTGATTATAAGTGCTGGAGGTAGATAGAAAGATCCATGGCAGAAATATGCATGCAAAAGAGAATGGTAAAAGTCAAATGGAACCCCTGAAAGGAGGATGAGATTTCCCAGGACAAACGGTACTGTGAGAAGAAAAGCTGCAAAGTAAAGGTCCTGAACCACTTTATGCCTTTAGCTTTCTTTTTATTATTTTCTCCCAGTTGAACCCATTGCATTGATTACAGATGTAAAATAGATGAATATTTCCACAGGAACACATAGAGAACAGACTTACCTGAAGCAACTAAAAAAAAGAGAGACTCAATTAATTAGTTTTATTCCATGCATTTATTCATAAAATGTCTTACTGATATTAAATTTATAGTACACTATTCATCTAATGCTATTGATGCTAATTCCAGCTCAAAGGAAAAAAAATAGAAAAGTTTGACGAAAATATAACTGCAACTTTTCAAGGGCAAGAAATCAACAGCTTTTATTTCAGCTTTGAATATTTTTAATTTCCTTTGATTCTCTTGACCTCGTTTAGCTATCAGAAATTCATTCACTGATGATTAATTTAACAGGAAGAAACCCAGGATCTCTCTGCTTTAATATTTCTTAAGCACACTTTCTCTCTGCTATTTTTGTGAACTAGAAAATCTTAAAAGTGACTCTTGCTGAGATTCACCTTAAAAACAACAAAAATAAAACTGTCAAATATCAGTGTGGTACAGTAAAAGCTGATTTATTATTATTATTAAATTCTTTAATATTCTCAGTAACTGGCCCTCAAAAACATGTACTATAAAAAGTTGGAATATAACTCAAATAGTTGCATTTTATTAATTTATGTAAAAATTTAAGCTTCATAGCAAAAGGGTACATAATTGAATACATTTAATCTTTCAAAAAGATTAAAACGTCTAGTAATAGGGGACCCACTTTAAATATAAAATAAACAAAATGAAATAACACTTTGTGTCAATTACATAAATATGAGTATTATAAAAGAAGGAGTACCAACAAAGTTTACATAAAAATAAATAGAAATAATCAATCAATCAATCAATCAATCAAATCAAAGACCTAATTTTATTAAGCAGGGCCTGAAGCTAAAGGCAGAGCCTATGGTAAAACCTTGGAAATATTTCAGTTTTCTCTATAATTCTTCTGGTACTTAAGATTGTCTTTGACAAAACATCTTTCTCTCAACTTCAAACTTTGTTTAATTTCCAACTCTTCTAAGATTCTGAAAGACAATTACATCTTTAATTTCAATCTTTTGCACCATCTTCGCACCTGAAAATGTCCTCAGAAGCCCATCTCTCAGTTCTACCCATGAAAGTTCCATTTGCTCTTCATTTTGGGGCTTACATTCTCTATCCTTGTGAATTTTTTTATTTACTTATTTATTTATTTATTTATTTTTATTTTTTATTTTTTATTTTTTTTTATTGGTTGTTCAAAACCTTACAAGGCTCTTGACATATCATATTTCAGACATTAGTTTCAAGTGAGTTATGAACTCCCATTTTTACCCCAAATACAGATTGCAGAATCACATCAGTTATACATTCACCTTTTTACATAATGCCTTATTAGTAACTGTTGTATTCTGCTACCTTTGAATTTTTCATTAATGTCCCCTAGCATCATTACTTCCTTTCTAACCCACAGTACATTTCAAAAGGTAGAGTCAGCCCAACTTATCCTCATGTATGTATTCAATCAATAACAGTTTAAAATATTTCTAAAAATTGTTTGTACTAAAAGTAAAAAACTTTTTTAATTTCCATTATTCCATAAGCAAAAGAGTATAATAACTATTTACAGAGCCTTCATATTGCATTGTGTATTATAAGTCATGTATAGATGATTTAAATACACAGTAGTATATGCATATTTTTTGGTTTGGATATGAGGGGTCCCTCAACAGCTCCTGTGTTAATACACAAATATTTGGAAGAGATATGATTAAACTATGAGAGCTATAACCTTATCAGATTGCTCCTTCCCCCCCCCCTTTTTTTTTTTTGTACCAAGGATTGAACTCAGGGGCACTTGACCACAGAGCCACATCCACAGCCTTATATTGTATTTTATTTTGAGACAGAGTCTCACTGACTTGCTGAGTGCCTTGCTTTTCCTAATGCTGGCTTTGAATTCACAATCCTTCTGCCTCAGCCTCCAGAGCCTGAGATTATAGGCATGGGCCATTGTGCCCAGCTCAGATTGCTCCATTTGAAGTAAAATTAATTAATCAATTTGATGGATTAATAATTTGAATGGAAGAATTGTGTTCCTAACATCTCATAAGCTCTCTATGCTTCATGACAAACTTGAGCTGAGTAGCTCCATCCATCACACTCTTCTGACCCACCTTGGGACAAGAGCAGTAGAATTGGCCACCATAGTGTGAACCCATGAAATTGTGGGCTTAAAATAAACTTTTCCTTCTCTAAGCTGTTCTTGTTAGGAAGATTTTTCACTCTGACAAAAAGAAGACTAACACACATAGGTTATGTAAAAAAAAAAAAAAAAAACATGCCATTTTATGTAAAAGGGTGAGCATCAATGGATTTTGGTAACATGATGGATGTAGTAACAAATTCTCCAAAGATACCAAGGAATAGTTCTTCTTAATCTAAATTGTATTTATTTTATTCAAAGCAGATGTATTTAGATCTTTGGCATATACTCTGTATTGAGTGAGAATCAGGGACTACTCAGTAGAAATAGAAATTTGAGTTGCTTGGTATATTTAACATTTTTTATTTATCCATACTTTATTCTAAACAAACAAACAAAAAACATTGGTGATATTCCTGGTAAATAAATAAACTTCATAGAAAATCACCCTGAACAAATGAATTTTAAAAAAATGTTTTGATATATAGGTGCTTTTAACCGAATATAAATTCATTGTAAAATTGGGTGTATATACATATAAAAGACTACTGCTATAAAATTGCATACACATACCATGTAAGTCACAGAGGAAGGAATAGCTGACTCTGATGATTGAAGTCAGAAGATTTTTAAGATGATATCTACAAAGAAAGAGACAAATGAATTAACTCTTTAGTAAAAGCTTTCCATGAAGTGATACTGTGAATTGTGAAGAGAATACATAAGCTTAGTAAATAAAATGTAGAAAAACATTGCTTTTTTATATATCTTAATACAATTTTCAAATTCTTCTCTTTCCTTTCTTATATTAAGAGCTAAAAGCAGGGACATTACTTTTACTAGATTCCATGGCATGCAGGATTCACTTTGATAACTTTGAAAAGAGACATATGGGCAAGTTCATCAGGTTTGCATAGAATTATTTGTTCCTTAAACAAAGTCATGTGGGCTTTAGCAAATGGCAGAAATAAAATTTTGCAATGACCCCTAAGAATTCCCATAAAAATAATCACACAGACTCATAGCTGAAGACATTGGCAATATTTTCAGGTAATTTCTGAACTAAACAACTGGCAAAGACATGGAGAAATATTAGAAAATATTTTTTAGAATTACATTTTTTAGAAATATTTTAAACTGGTATTGATTGAATACATACATGAGGATATGTTGGGCTGACTCTACCTTTTGAAATGTACTGTGGGTTAGAAAGGAAGTAATGATGCTAGGGGACATTAATGAAAATTTCACAAGGAAGGAGAATGTAAGCCCCAAAATGAAGAGCAAATGAAACTTTCATGGGTAGAATTGAGAGATGGGGCTTCTGAGGACATTGTCAGGTGCGAAGATGGTGCAAAAGATTGAAATTGAAGATGCAATTGTCTTTCATAATCTTAGAAGAGTTGGAAATTAAACAAAGTTTGAAGTTGAAAGAAAGATGTTTTTTCAAAGACAATCTTGAGTACCAGAAAAGTTACAGAGAAAACTGAAACATTTCCAGGATTTTACCATAGGCTCTGTCTCTAGCTTCAGGCCCTGCTTAATAAAATTATGTCTTTGATTTGATTGATTGATTGATTGATTATTTTTATTTATTTTTATGTAAACTTTGGGGAGTACCCCTGGTTTTATAATACTTATATTTATGGGTTCATGGAGATATGTCAAACTTTCTTTTGGAGAAACCATTTTTTCAAAGAAAATGTCAACAGACATACCCTGATAAGCTATATTTTGAATGTAGATGATAAGGATATGTATAATATTAATGATATTGCATCTTAGCCTGATCTCTGGGAAGCCTCTGAAAAGCTTTAATTTTAAGAGGGCAGCATTTATCTAGTTATAGAAAAATGGCCTTCAGCAAAATTTTGGAGGTTCCATTTCTTGTTCTCTTATATTAATAATAAATTATTTAATTATAATGACAATTTCTTAGTTAAATATTCAGTATCCAACACATTGCTATGCTCTCAAGAATGTTAATGTTTTAATTTGCTGTTATTGAATCATTTGTTCTTCTTATATTATTTTCCTGTAATGAAATATTTTAGATTTTTTAACAGATGCTTTTTTTAAAAAAAAAATTCAACACTATCTGACTACATTTTACTTCATTGAGCACAATAAGCATTTGCTGGCCTTTTAAATGATTAAAATCTTACCCAAAAGTAGACATTTACTTAATTAATCTAGTTTATAGAGAACAGATGCTGAATTCCAAAGAATCATTTTCTCAAGGACGGGGTGACCTACTACTCAGCTAGCAAAGTACAAGCTAAAATTCAAGAGTGAGAAGAAATGCATGCATATATAAAATGCACAAAGTTTATGGAAACTTATGATAGTAACAGAATGATGATTTGTTTTTCTGCTGGGGAATAGATTTCCAGAGAATAAAAGTATATAACCAAAACTCTGAAATATATTATGTATTGCTGGTATAATTTGACAAATTCCTTTAAATCAAAACTATAATCATAAAGGAAAATTTCAAAGAGAAAGCTACATTTATAGCACTTAATCTTAAAATTTCTAAACTCTATGGACCAACCAAGTATCATTTTTGTCCACTTATTTATGGCAAGAAATAAATCCATAAAAGAAAAAAGAAGACAAAAACAATTTACACACTTCTAATTAAAATAGATGCTAAATACCTAATAATTTGTTTTAAGGAAGAACACATTATAATAGGGTAAATGTTGTAAATTATGATTGTTTTTGCTGTAGTTTATTTTAATACATGGCAATCACTCTGGTATCAGAAGAATGATTGTGACTTGCTGAAACCCAACCCTTCACCATCTCCAAATAATCTCAGCAGTGAAAGAAATTCCAACATATTTCAAAACCTAAAACATTATGACAGAATCTGGAGGAGACAGAGGATTTGATTAAAACTGTTCTTTAAGGACAGGAATATTGGTTTGCTGCAGAGAAAAAAAAATGGCTTTCTTTATGAAACAAACAAAAATTGTTTTAAAACTGTTAAAGATAAACATATACATCCAGTAAGCTAAAAACAAATGAAATTTCTTTTAGACATTAAGTAAGAAGAGTTTATTCAAATATTTAACAAGTCTTCTAAACAAAATAATAGAAAAAGTGATGCATTTTTACTTCAGTTTATATATTACAGACAATATTAATAAATGATGGTAAATTATACATTCAATATCAAACCATAATATGGAATTTTACTTTTAATATCTGAAATAGAACTTGAGCACAAATTCTATGTGTAAAATATTTTAAAATGTACTTTAAATTTGTGTTAGCTTTTCACTTTCCATCAATGTGATACAAAAAAATACCTGAATAAGCAACTTAAAAGGAAGAAATGTTTATTTTGATTTATATTTTCAAAAGTTTCAGTTTATCTCCTTTGGCCCTGTTGCTTTTGGGTCTGTAATGAGGTGTACATCCAGTAAGAAGCATGTGGCACAGGAAACCCATTCACCAAGCAAGGAGAAAGAAGAAGGGGCCCAGAGCTCAATGTGTCTTACAAGGCGTGCCCCAAATATTCTAACTTCTTCCTTCAACTAGGTATTGCCTCCTAAAGTTTGACTCACTTTCCATTAGTGCCATAGACTGACAACCAAGATTGCAACCTGTGGATTTTGAAGGCCATTTAAGATCCAAATTGCAGCAAAATTTGATTAAAACATCTAGGAAATTTAATAAATCTATATTGTCACAGTATACTAAGAATGTCATAATGGTTCCAGGATTTAACAATTCAACTGTTTTATAAACAATAATATGAATTAAAATAACTTGACATATATTATTGCATGAATTTACCTGTGGACATTTATTTCCTTGATCATAGAAATTTATTATTTTTAAAGTAGTATTGAGTCTATTTTAACTTTTATGTGCTCTTTTAAAAATAATGATCTATACTTAATTTGGAGAAGTACAGAATTATACAAGATGTATCAAGGTAAATTTTGAGTACATAGAAATGGTTGTATAACATTAGAAATTTTCTCCTGTGTTCTCAGTCTTTGCATTTCTATTCAAAGTGTTTTGTAGTTAGCAAATATAACACTTAATATCAATATTAGAATAACAACTGATGTTGAACATTAAATTCTAAATAAAATTTAAAATTTTTGGGAAATTTGATGGGTGATGAAAAATAGGTTTCAATTTTACATGTGTGGCATGTGAGGTGGAAAATATTTTTTTGTAGTATTACCCAGAGTCTTTACATTTAACAAAGGAGTAAATAAATATATAAGTCATGAGAAATTATATACAGGAAATATCAACTACACACACACAAACACACTCCTATACACAAATTTTTTGACTATGAAATTTATAAATTTCAAATATGTGTGCACATGAAAACTCCCATCTTTTGAGCAGGACAAATACAATTTACATAGTTGCACAGATGGTATAATTTACAAAAAAAAAAGTAATTTTGCATAATAGATCCTGAAATTAATTTGAAATTTTTCTAAATTAATATTTTTGAGGAAGAACAAGGGAAGGATTTCTATTAGATCTGCATATACTTTCCTTCTTGATATCAGGGATTGACCCAGGAGTGCTTAACCAATGAGCCACATCCCCAGCTCTTCTTATATTTTATTTAGAGACAGGGCCTCTCCTAAGTTGCTTAGGGCCTTGCTATTGTGCTGAGGCTGGCTTTGAACTAGCAATTCCCAGCCCAACCCAGTGGGACTAAAGGCCTACTGCACCCAGCAGATCTACATGTACTTCTGACGGCACTGTTTTTGATTCTTGGCAAAATGCTACCTTTACTTTTTTTCAGGGAAGTTGTTACTTTTTTTTTTTTTGCTTACTATTATTTCCATTTATGTTCTTAAAAATAGAGCTTTTATCACCTGATTTGTATAGAAGTCTTCTCTTTCTTTTACTATATTATTGCATAACAGGATTGAGGGTGAACCTGGACTCAGCTATTCTTTTGTGGGTTTTACAAGGCTTGATCTTTTATTTGTGCTCTCTTTACTTTGAAAATTGTTTTTGAGTTATGGTGAAAGGTGAGATATTTTAAATATTTTCTAAGTTACTTTCTGTTTAGAGTCTCTTCTCAAAACAGATCCCTGGTTTGGTGATGTAGCTCAGTTGTAGAGTGCTTGCCTAGCTTGTGCAAAGTCATGATTTTGATAGCCAGCACTGCAATAATAAATAAACACATTAACAAATAATATCATAATAAAGAGTAAAATAAATAATAAAACAGATCATCAAATACACTCATGAGGATATTAAAATGCCTCATAAAAATGTAATTTTAAAAGCAATCTATATAAATTTCTATTGAATAATGATATATACAATGTTATAAGAATCACATGAAATTATAATACAATTTTACAAAATTTTGGCTTATTTTCCTGTTCCTTTTAAATGAAATGAGTAGAAGAAACTTCAAAATGTTCTCTCATGCCTTTAGGTCATGCTGGGTCTGACTGACTTTAAACTAAGCAATATTCCTAAAACAAGGGTAATGTTTCCATGACTACAGGATGAAAGTAAATTATGTCTCTTACTGTGAACAAAATATCAAGAAAAATTTCTCTCCTCATGATTATCTAGCTTAGCCTTCCAGTTCGATCTTGAGATTTTGTAGATTTTATTGTTAAATGAAAAGTTTTGGTTGAAGACTTATAGTCAAGAATTAGTCTGATCTTGGTTCTTAACAAGTCAAAGATAATCTGTGATAAAGTTTTCAGTGCAAATGAAAATCAGCAGTAACAAGATGCATTGCATTAGGGATATCCCATTGTCTAACAAGCTTGTTTTCTCCATTGATCAATTTTTAACTTGGATATCAATTCCATACCTCAACTGTCCACTTTGCTTTTATTTGTTTTTAAAATGATTTTTTAATGCATCAAGAATGAAACTTATATTCTACTCTTGAATCTGCTTCTCCATGAATCTTATTTTTTCTCCCATTTTTTTCTTATTTTTTCCATTATTGCATTCTTCTTCAATGTTTTAAATGATATATATCTTTCCCTGAAATGTTAATAATATAGCATTAAAATATTTGTCTTTTTTCTACCTTGTAAATGTTTGATTCATCTGGTGTGGAATGTTTTATTTGTTTAATATACATATTTGAAAATATATTGATTGCAAAAACTGAATTTCCATCTGAATAATTAGTGTGTGGTGTTTTGATTATTTTTCATGTGAATCTTCTCATAGATTAAAATGAAGTGGTTTATATCATACCTGCTTCATCCATGCTTTCAGGATCTCTGCTAATTCTTTGAATTGTTGGATAGGATGTCTCCTTCCCCAAGATAAAATTTTTCAGAATTTAAGAAGGGACAGGAATTTCAGGATCTCAGCAAAACTGAGAAAAATTAAGCACATAATTGTGATCCATGTGTGGAAATGTTAAATTTACCATACATACCATGAAAAGAAAGATTTACTGTTTCTGACAGAGTCACATGAGAAAAGCCACCAGTTACAAAGAGGTTTGTTTAAGCAGAATGTAACAGGTGCAAATCTATTACAGTCCCACATATTATAAACCCTAAGTCTTAATATACAGGCTGCTGTTCAAGCATAATGAACAAGATTAATAAAGAACAAGATAATTGGGCAAGATTAAGCTTCTTATATCACATTATCTGTACCAATTATTTCAATGGTCCTTCCAAAAATAGATTAACTGCAAACTCTCAGTGGCTTAATATGATATACTTTGCTCACGTAGAGTGTCAAACCAGTGGGGCTTGGCCAGAGAACAGGTGGCTCTCATGCAGAAGTGATTAAAAATGACTAGTAACTTCTATTTGGTAGTTTCTCTACAACATGTGGCTTTGCTGTCTATGAGCTCGTTTGCATCAATGCCAAAAAGGAGCAAAAGCAGGTCCTGGATATGCACCTACATGATTTTGTTAGGTGTCAGACACAACTATTGAAAATTAACTAATGGAAACTGTGTAAATTATTCTTGCTGAGTACCACAAAAGGTAAGAAAGTAGGTATGCTGAGTAACTGGCTACTTTGTGCCATACCACCTATAACTGAAAAAGAATGTTGGTAATGGAGCTGAAAAATACTTGAACCCTCATTCATGGGAGAGTTATTATTTCCATAAAGTATTTAGAAATAATTACTTATATAAATTATATGGATTAATAACATTAGACACATTTCATAAAATTAAGTAAATCTGGCCATTAAATTGAGTGGTAAAAATTTTAGGCAAACAGCCAGATAGACAATCAGTTAATTCAACTTTTAAATATAGCATTTCAGAATGAAGCATTCAAAACTGATGTGTAGACTCTTGAGAAAATGTTTCTTTGAAGACATTATCACTTTATATAAAACCTAGTGTGCGTGGTGTGTGTCTGTGTGTGTGAGAGAGAGAGAGAGAAAGAGAGAGAGATGGAGACTGTGGAAATTTATGGCAGTATTAAGTAGACAGGGAATTTATTTAGCTCAAAATATTGATCTGGAAATATTTTAAACTATTTATAGAATTCTTTAGAATAAGCAATTCTATATATTTATTTCATATTTTTTAATTGTCCAATTTTTTTTACCTATTGATGAAAGTTGTGGAATTGGAATTTAAAGATAAATATATTTGCCTCTTATATTTGGACAACACAATATAAAAATATATACTTAAGCTGGACAAAGGTATAAAAATGATAATGTGGTAGACAAAGCATTCCCTCTACTCCCTCTTACTCCCTGTTTCTACACCCAGGGAGATGTCTTTGGAACTAATGAAAATGTTATATTGCATGGCAAGGCAGTTACTGTTAGGGTTAAAGACCATCCTGAATATTGTAGTTGAGCTCAGTATCCATGTGAGCTCTCAAGGGTCAGTAATTTTCACCATTTGGAGAATGGGGAAAAAATGGGGCAGTAGACAATATCAAAGAAGTTAGAGACTTAAAAAGACTCTACCCACATTTGGCAAATGGCAAATTCTAGAGGGAGTTGGGGTTCTCTTTTAGAACAAAGATTTGCCTACTACTTGTAGTCAGAAAGAAAATAAGGACTTTGGTCTCATATCTGCCGGTAACAGAATGGAGCCAAAAGCCAAAATTAGTTTGGAAGCAGATTCTTCCCTAGAGCCTCCATAAAGAAAGGCAGCTAGTCCCACACCTTGACTTTTGCCTTCTGAGACTCTATGGAGACCAAGTCAGAGGGTGCTCTACCCAGACGTCTGCCTCGAGAACTCTGAGTTCTGAAATTTGCTTTTTATTCCATAACAATGTGGCAATATGTTTTGTGAGCAATAAAAAACTGAGGTAATTATGAGATAACAATGAAAGACAACAGAGGGCTGGATAGGACCTCAGTTGTCTATAAAATTTCTGAAATATCTACAGATGACATGCAAAGGCTGTAAATGTGGTTTATGAAATGATTCAATAGACATTCTGGTGAACATTTTTGATATGATAGTAATGTAACTTCAGGCAAATTTTGGAGATTAAAAACCACATTTTATGGTGCTGGGAAATTGGTTATCCATTTGTAGAAAAATGAGATTAGACTATTATCTCACTCTGAGCAAAAATCAACTCAGAATGGATGAAAGACCTAGTAATTAGGCCAGAAACTACACAACTCCTCGAAGAAAACATACAGACAACTCTCCACTATGTAGGCACAGGCAATGCCTTATTCAATAGAACCCCTAAAGCTCAGCAAATAATACCAAGAGAAGCTTCGGCACATCAAAGGAAATAAATTAAAAACATGAAGAGGAACATAAAAAAATGGTAGAAAATCTTTGCTACCTACTTTTGAAACAAAGGGTTAATGTCCAAAATACCAAAAAAACCTCAAAAACTTAACACCAAACAAAACAAACAAACAAACAAAAAACCCTGAACAACCTATTAATAAATTAGAAAAATGAATTAAACAGACACTTCTCAAAAAAAAGAAAATACAAATACCCAAGGAATATATGAAAAAAAATGTTCAGTATCATTTTTTTAGATGCGAATCAAAACTGAACTGGGATATCACACTAGTCAGAATGGCAATCATCTAGAATACAAATAATAATAATAAATGCTGAAGAATATGTGGAGAAGGACACATTTTTGCTGGTGGGATTGTGAATTAGTATAACCACTATGGAAATCTGTATCAAGTTCCTCAAAAGACTAGGAATGAAATCACCATATGACCCACCTCTACCACTGCTTGGAATTTATTCTGAAGAATTAAAGTCATCATACTACAGTGATATATGCATACCCATGTTTACATCAGCACAATTCACAATAGTCAAACACAATTCACAATAGTCAACCAGCCTAGGTGTTCATCAACAGATGAATGGATAAAGAAAATGTGGCACATATATACACACAACAGAGTTTTATTCAGTCATGAAAAAAAGTGAAATTAGGTAAGTTGCAGGAATATGGATGGATCTGAGAATATCATGTTAAGTGAAATAAGAAAAACTCAGAATGTCTCGGGTCTTATATTTTCTTTCAGAGTTGGGCTTCAAAGAGAAAAAAAGGAAAAGAAAGGGGGAAGAAAATCTCATGAAGATTGAAGAGAGATCAGTAGAATACAGGAAAGGGCCCAGAGAATAGGGGAGAGAAAAGGGAAAGAGGATACACTGGTAAATGATACAGGACAAATCATATTGTTATATTTTGTGTATGTACAAACATGTGACAGCAAATTCCACTGTTTTTGTTGTTATGTACAACAAAAATGTAACAATAAAAATTATGGCAAAAACTCCATTTTACTCTTCATTTGATCTATTCTTTAATCAAACAGGAAAACCAAGCACAGTTTTATGTCTTTAGTCCTTCATATACTCAACACTGGAAATCCAATTCATAATTTTAAACCAGTTTATACGGCACAATTTGGTGGGTATTTGCCTCATTTTAGCTTATTTATCCCAAATGAACAAACTTTTTTTTGTTCCAAAAATATGGAAAAATATTTCACTATGTCTTTTTTTCCTAGAATTCACAATCATATATTTTTTTTTCATTAATTTGTTTTGTTTATGTGAATATCCTGCCTATAAGGCTTTTGACCTGGTATCAAAAAATATAAAAGTAAGGAAAGAAAAATGAAGATATCTCATGAAAATAGAAGTAGAACAGTAGATTGGAGGAAGGTGATCAAGAGGAGGTGGAAAAGGAGGGAAAGAGAAGTACTGACGAATGAAATGGAGCAAATTAGGTTGTATGCATATACAAACATGCCACAGTGAGCCCCAAAGCAGTAATAAAAACAAACAAAAAATATAATAGATAAAATTTAATAAGGATTTAGAGTTTTTCCAATGGAAATCCAAAATCCAAAATGCTCCAAACTCTGAAAATTTTTCATCACCAACTTGATGCCACATTGGAAGATTCCACACCTGGCTTCATGTGACAGACCACAGTCAAACACAGATGCACTAAAAGTATTTGGTAAAATTGAACTTCTGCTCTCAAGTATTTCATGTAAGAAATACTCAAATTGTATTTCTTTCCTCTTTTCCTGTTTTTTAAGATTTTTATTATCACAAACATTTCCATGTGTCTTTACATTGTTGAAATTAATTTTAAAATTTGGAGTATACATTTCATGGGATTTCATATTCACAGTTGAAAATTTTCCTATAAAACTTTTAGATATGGATTGGATTTTTTTCTCAAAAAGAAATATACTAAGATATAAATATATTATTGAAATTCAACTTAGTATTTTAAAATATATAAATTGTCTTATACCATTTGATAATTAAGATATAATGTTGGGACTTTAACTTAAAATCATACTATAATAGGAAGAATGAAATAATAAAAACTTATTTTGATAAAGTTAGAAGTGACTTACTCAATTTAAATACCAGAAGTTACAAGATGGAAAAAAAAAACATATTTAAAGTATAGTGGAAATCAAAGAACTACTTGTGAGGTGAAGTCTATAATATAGGAGAATCCATCCTAAGATATATCCAGAAACAAGCTTTTCTTGATGACCTGAGAATATAAAATCAAATACTTTATTAGGAGCAATAAGAATTGTGACATGCATGAATCACAGGAAATCACTTCACCACTGTTTTTGAACACCAAGAGAGTAGTAGACATCAAGAAAGGTTTACAAAAGAGAACCATAATTTCAAGAAACTGTCTCCTTCTATGACAATGGAGCCAAACTGAGACTTCATTGTAAATAACTCCCACTGAACACTGCTCTTAGAGAAAGTGATAGCTAAAGGAACTATGCACAATTTCACCTGGGAGAGTTCATATTCAGAGATGAATAGTAAAAGTGGACACAGACTAAGTATACATAAAAATATCAAAAAAGAAAAACTAGTTGTAAATAAATAACACTTTCCATGGGGGAAAATGCGATATATATGCATGGATGCATGCACATGCACACACATGCTTTAATACCTATCCATTGATCTAGCTATACTTATGTCTAATATATATGCATAGTTCCCATTATATTCTTTTTTTGGGGTGGGCACAAAGGATTGAACCTAAGGGTGCTTTACCACTGAGTTTGGAGATAGGATTTTATTAAGTTGCTTACAGCCTCACTAAGTTGCTGAAGAGGATTCCAACCTGCAATCCTCCTGCCTCAGCCTCCTGAACCACTGTGATTACAAGCCACCTTGCCTGGCCCAGATAAAATTCTTGACCCCAACATCCATTACCTAAAATGATGAAAAAAGAAGTGGATCAATTAAATGTGTGTCTATAATTTTAGATAAGTACAATATGTAATACAGTAAAAGTAATTTGGTATTGTCATCAAGTATTCCCCTTCCAATACAGGAACTTCATTTTAATACTATCTGTAACTTGAAATTTATTTTTGAAAGACCCTCTTTATTTATGACATATGATTTGAGAGATTTTATCATATTTTATTTCTGTTTTGAATTTAGTGAGCTCCCCCAAATCCTCTAATACATGCAAAGTTATTTTCAAATTCTTGATATTAAATCTATTGTTTAGCTTGCTTATACTGCATCATTATTTATTTTTGTAATATTTTGACATAATGCAATTGATAAAGCTGTAAGTCTGTGATACAGGAAATAGCCCAATATTGCTATGAAGTTTTTCTCAACCAGCACTGCCTCTTCCCTCCCATAAAGCACAAAGTGTATTAGAACTAAAATAAGTATGGCTAATACCCATTAGTTTCAACCTAGTTTCACATAGTATTTAGAAGTTGTCCCAGTTAAATCATTCAAAACATAAACCCTGCTAGGACAATTGAGTTTGGTCCCTAAGGGCCCTTTCTTATAATTGCAGACCCATCCGATTTTTCAGTTATATGGAAAGTCAATATGGAATCTCCAGGGAAGCTAGTTCTTTTCCAACTTTTCTATTTCTCTATTACTATGTTCACCTCATTTCAACTCTCATTCAAATTTTAACAATTGCAAGAATAGGCTTATTTCAGAGCCTCTTGACATACATTTTTACCTGGTAGAAGATTCCAATACCCAGAGGGACCATATCAAAAATGCCCCACTTAAAAAGATTTGCTGAAGTGCATTTATAAACTTAGTCTCTATGTATTCAGGAGTACAAGTCTATAATTTTCCTCAAATGAAGCTTGGCCTTTGATCATAGCTATACTTTGTATCAAAGTCATGTGCAATTATAAAAATGCATGAAGGAAAAAAAAAAACCTGCAACTTTAGGTAGCTGTTCTGATCATAGAGGTCAAAGAAATGCCAACAAAACTATTTATTCCATGCCTGACTCCAGACAAAGCTGTATTACAACAACCCAGAAATTATTAAAGAAAAAAATTCCAAATAGTCTTTACAGACATATATAGAATACTTAATATTCTATCCTAATAAAATTTTCTCATGTTAAGAAAAAAAAAAGATTTGAGTAAGAAAATGATGGTGGTTGATTATACATTGGGATCAGAATATTCTGTTAACATGAATAGCAAAAGGTCATTATTACTGAAAAGAGGTAAATTAATTTTACTATCCTTCTGTAAAAGCAAGTAACTAATATAAGGCAAATTATAATCCATGAATATTTAATTCCCCATAGGTATTTTACTACTGTAACATGGCAGAGTGTATATCAAGAAGTGACTCTTCAAAAAATGCAAATTCTTCCTTTGCAGGCTGAACCCATTTGTTAATCTGATAAGTGGCTCTTTTTTTTTTTTTTTCACTCTTCAGCTATTGTACAAAGAGTGGGAGAGAGAAAGGAATAGAAAATATACTAAGGAAGCCAAGTTTAATTTCCATCATAAATCTTTAGAAATCAAAACTTCTGCAGATATTTGGTGAAACTGTATGATTGTAATGCATTCCACTATTGTCATGTATGTAAGAAATAAAAAAAAAATAAAAATAAAAACTAAACTAAAAAAAAATTACTTCAGTTGAAAATTCCAAGAAAAATTTCAGTAGAAATAAACATCATGAATTTTAATAAACATTTATAATGTTATTTCTATGGCAAAGTTCTGAAAGTTATATATTTTCTATCTTTTATATTAAAATTAGATATGATAAAAATAATCACACTTTATTATTCCACATTTTAATAATTCTTATAATAAAATCTGTTTATAAAGATAGTGCCCCAAATAGAGTTATATATAATGATTTGTGGAGAAAATTTCTTTATATATAGAAATTAAATAAAAAAAAGACTAATCACAAAATACTATTTTACTCTTTTTTAATAAATATTTGTTTGTTATAGAGAAATAAACAAACAAACAAAACTTTACCCAAAATGAAATGCCAAGTGCAGGGAAATAATTAATGGAAATATAAACAGTGATGATAATCACCTTCTGCAGCACTATATTCTATATTTATATCTAACCCATTTAGCAATGCACTAATATGAACTTTGCAAATGTCTAACAGATTCTGATAGACTTCATAAGGATCTCTAATGTTCAAAACATAATACATGGGACATAAATTTTTTTAAAAAATTAACTGGTTGTTCTTAGATACATAGAATATGCCTCATAATAAAAACAATATTTTCTATTTCCTCTAAAATATCTACCTATTATCTTAGGTAGTTGTTCTTTCATGCAAGTCAAAGTGTCATTTCAGCAGTCCTAGTTTTCTATGGACCATTGCCACTGTTTGTTCTGTCATGCATAGATTTCTTTTGAACTTTTATATTTATCTTTGCCAATATGTGCATTCTCTCATTGTGATATGGCAGCTTAAAATCTGAATTTCCTGATAAATCAGTGCAAATCAGTTCCTCAAACAGCATATTTTATGTAGAATTGTATGTGTGAATGTAAAAATAAATGTATATTTCAAAAATTTGAAAATTCAATTCCATTATAGTTGTATGTCCCGTAAATCATTTCAGTTTGTCTCTTTACTTTCATGTCTAGGCATCAGTAAATATATTAAGAATAAAATTAAGAGAAACAAGAGAGAGAGAAATAGAATATTTCTAGTTTATTACATATATATTCATTGATGTATAGTGTATGAAATAAAGATATTCTCATAGAGGCATGATAGAGGCTTTTTTTTTTCCAACAAGTGTTAGGACAAATTATACCTAGCTGGGTTGTGAGATTTTTTTAAATGAGATGGTAATTTCAGAAATATAAAAGAAGGCAAATAAACTATATTCTGAAAGGTTTTTAGGATGTCTGAAGATTATGAATGCTAGCTGTTCAGGAATGATTTCTTAAATCATATTTTTAAAAAGTTAAGATTGAAAAAGCAAGCATAACAAAAAATGTTATGTTCAGTATAACTGGAAGACAAGGTCAAAAATATGAAAATTGTACAGTGGAGACAGAAAGATATATATAGAGAGAGAGAGTGAGAATTCGATCCTGAAAGCATACAAAAGCAAATGGCACTTGTGGGGGTGGTGGGCATGAAGGGACTTTGGATTGCTGAAAGTGGTTTATATCATCATCTAGGGGGTTTCTTATGGACCTGTTTGCTTTGTAAAAATTAATCGATCTGTATAAAGAATTTCTCCTGTTGTATATTGTTCTATATCAATCTAAATATTAAAAAAGCAAATCAAGTATTTCACATATTGATCTTTGTAAAAAGAAAATATTGCTAATCTAATTAATGAGGACTCTGTGCTTAAAGTTCATTCTTTGTAGTGTAATCTGTGAATTACATATTTGAGTATAATGAAGACATAATATGTAAATGTAATCATTCCATTGAAGTCGTAGAGAAATGGGGACAGGGTAATGATTGAAGAAGATTTATGAGAGATTTGATTTACTTAGATAGCCCTGCCAAGTTATGTTATATTTTAAATAAGAAAGACTGAGGCAAACACCAAAATCAAAACACAGTCTATAGATATAAATCCTTCATAAACCAAATGTACCCAGCATTAACTCAGTCTTTACAAGCACATGGTTTTTCAAGCTTTCATTGACTTTCATAATAACTTCCTTACTTAGCACACATGAATATCCTTCCTCCCCCTGATATTGCTTTGTGAAATGATTATTTCAGATATTGAACAACAGAAGCTGTGAGCCTACCAATCAGAATGGATGCCAGTCATAATCAATTAACATAGCCACACAGAATTAGTCTGGCTAAATATCAGCCTGACCAAATGTCATGTTAATATGCCTGCAAAAGTAAATATTGGTCATATAATCTGAATCTAAACACCATTAAACTCACAAGAGGAACTTGAGGAATCATGAATTATTATTACAAAAAAGGAAAAACGATCATTAGTGCTTCTATATACAAATGTGTCATATTTGCACAAAATTCATATATTGTAATCTAAGCATATACCATCTCAAATTTACATTGCCATAAAAGTGATTAAAATGCCATTCTCCATCCAGATATAGTGCTAGATGAAATCTCTTTTGTGGATTTTGATTTGAATGCATTTCCTATTAAGAGTTCTAATGTTTTTTAGTAAATTAGGTTTGAATGTTGAAAAGTCTCAGAATACTATCTTCTCTTAAAGCACATGGCCTGAGCCTCTCAAATAAGAAAATAGTCTGTTCATTCAGTTAAATCAACTTACTCAATAGTAAACAACCACTAACAACTGTCCTCACATCAGCAATCCACATAGTATTTCCTCAGGAGAATCTTTGCTTTTCCTCTAGTGAATAATCAGAAACCCCTTTTGAAATTTCTTTTATTTTTCAAATGATTTTGATTCACTAATCTTAATAGCAATCACTCACAGGTTTTACTGCGCTGTTTGTTGTTAGTGGCTTCTACTTTCTCTTATTGATGAATTTGCAGGGTAGACTCAGGAGCCCTTTCTGAAAGGCATTCATTTTGAGTTATGTAAAATATACACCCATTCACTTATCTTTTCTTTTGTTTGTGTCTGTTCACAAACACTTTATTTCTCTCTACAAATGTTTGAATGTTCTGGTTTGAGGATTTCTACATGCATAAGTTTCTTTTTATAATAGTCAAGGATTATAACAAAAAAGTATTAAACAAACTATGACTATAATCTTCTACAATTTTATAAAATAAAGTAAATTAAGATCCTAACAATGTTGCATAGATGTATTATGAACATGATTTTAAAATCCAACACAATACACTTTAAAGCATATAAATGTAATTCTACATTTTATTGATGCTAACAACAATCTAATATATTAGATATTGTAAATATCAAGCAAATAACTGAGAATAAAATTGTTTTCACCACCTTGGAATTTTGAAGGACTTTGTAGAATTCTATCAATGGCCTAAGTCTTACTAAAAAAATCATTATAGGTGAGTTTAAACTGATATAACAGTTCTACCTTTGTTCAATTTCCTTGAACCAAGGTTGATAGAACTAAGCAGTCAACCTAAGATCTTGACAGGGAAACCTGTCAGAATAATCATTTTTGTTTTCATATATTTACTTAGCAGCATTGAGTCTCAAAGAAGTAAGCATGATGTTAAGGTTTAAAAGTTTGAAAAATATAAACTCCCTATTTTCAATCACTATGCAAAAATAATTGAAATTATCATTATCCAAATAAGATAGATGTAACTGAGAAGGAGATGTGTTTAAACAACGTTTTGACTGTTGATTATATACATCCTGTCAATTAAATCATAAAATCACAAGTTTTGAGAACTTACTAGGTAGTTTACACCAAATGAAGAGATTAATACTTTTGACTTTAAAAATATTACTGAAAAAAACAAGAATATATCTGGTCATCATTATAATTTGTTTTATTTTTGATAAAGTAGATTTAACACATGCAGAACACATGCTTTACCTCAGAGCTGGACCTCTGTCATAGTTTTTTGAAAGAAATTACCAAACCTTTTATGCTTTCATTTAATATTATTCATTTATTTTGCCCTTGGGATTGAAGTCAGGGGTGTTTTATCATGGAGATACATCACCAGTTCTTTTTATTTATTTTTTAAATTTTATTTTGGAACAGGGTCTTATTAAGTTGCTGAGGTCAAATTTTTTTATATGCTTATTACTAAGAGTAATTGTATGATAAGATATATGTTTTGTGGATTTGTAATAAAGCCTTATTTGATTAAATCAGACATGCACAAAAAATGAATTCAGGAAGTTAAGTTTAAACATCATTAAAATAGCATAATACTCTAGTGATTCCTTCAATCACTTAACTAGTATGTATTTATCACCTTCTATTTGTAGGCTGCTGTATGGGGTATATCGGTTTTACCAATTAAAGAAATATGGAAGAGTTTTTCCTTTCCAGAATTTGACAGGTAGAGTAAAAGAAGTAAAAAAATAAGAGCATAAACTGGATTACAGTGTTCAATACTCTCAGGGTGAAGATTTTGATAAGTTCTATATTTTTATCAAAATAGGATAATAGGATGCTGGGCTTCTTTCAAAAAGGCAAATTAATCCAACTTGTTCTCTTTTGTTTCTTTGTTTTCTATTCTGTTGTGGGTTCATGCCTGCTCCTCTCTGAGAGATCACTATTATCCATCATCTTCCTCTCTCTTCTCTTATATATAGTTCACTGATAGTCTGAGATGGCTCTGTTCAAAGAAATGGTCCAGCAATCATTCTCTATCATAATTTGAATAGTTGGGATTGGCATTGTTACAAAAGAGCAATGACATCCAAGAGTCTTATGTTTATGTTATGCAATACATAGAAATGTGTTGCTTTGTTTCCGGGTCATAAAATATATTTTAAGCATGGGAAACAATGCTTAGCACTTCAGCTTATAATAAAATGGACTACATTAAGACTTAGGCTCACTTCCATCCATTGTGGTAGTATTTGCCTAACTCCAGTATGAACAGCCTGTTCTTCAACTAATGTTTTAGACCAGTTATCCTAATATATTTGTGCTGGCTTGAAGTATATTGCAATGTACTATATTTCATTTGTTTAATAACAAAAATAAAACTATAAATAGCATAGACAGATAGGTAGGTGATAGATATAAAGACAGATTTTAACTAGATCACAAACATTATTCAGCAAGTATTAACAATTTTGCATAAGAATTGAGGATTTTGCATGATGATAAAGTAACAATAAATGCTAAATTCACTCTGTGCTTAAATTCTTGATGTTTATAGGAGTACAAAATTTTAAAAACTGTGGCTTAATGCCAGAACTGTGATTAGAAAATGACAAAAGTTAAGATAAAGTAAGAAAATTAAGTCTCTCAGGAACAGAATGGCAAAGATCTTTGATAATTAGTACAAAAGATTTTCTAGCTACCAGATCAAACTAGCAGATTTTTGTAGAGGTCAAAAGTGTTTTTTGTTTGATGGAGGATCATTTTAATTTATGAAATAAAGACAAAGAAGTGGCCATTCTTTGGGTATTTGGTGATCTCTTCTTTAATTTTTCAATAGCAATTGGCAAACTCATTACCTAACTCTGAAAAGATTAAAATAGAATAGGAGGGGGATATATTGGATATAGTATAAAAAGATTTTGTTCTAGATATATTAGGTATTCTTCACTTTTCTTTATTTTCATTCAGGTTAAATTTAACCTATTAATTTTAAAACCAAACTATTTTATCTTTGCCACAGTGTCATAGAGCAACTGCTACCTCCTTTATTTCCTCAGATAAAAGTATTTATAATTTAAAAATTTATTCCCAATATGAAGATGGGTTAGAACTACCAATGTTTAAAATATGGCATTTCTAACCATCTTGAGAAGATATTAAAGTCCAAAAACCTTGAAATCCCCCTTTGACTCTGAACCCACACATTGAAAGTTAAAATCTTTTTTAAAAAAAGACAAGTTATAACAAAAAAGATAATTAAAAGTTATAGCCTACTTAAACTAAAAGAATAAAAATAAGTAAAAATTAAGGATCAGGGATGAAAAAACAAACAAACAAAAAACACCTTATTGATGTAGTTTTAGAGAAAGCCAAGGGAACTAGAAGTTTGTTTTATCTGGATAAAATATAAGAGGCATACCATGTCATTTATTTACCAGGGTTTTTATTTGGGATCTCACTTTGCTTTTATGAGGAAATTAATTTTAAAAAAAGAAATTGCTATAGAACATTGGTGCTAAACCTAATAGAAGAAAGGAAGCAAGAAACGCACACAGCAGAAGCCAAGATTTTATTACTCTATCTCTAATTTCCCTAATATAATCATTGGACATTATGCCATTATAGGAGCTGGTAAAATATTAGGCAGGGCCCAGAGATACCTGTTGGCTCTTACAAATTAAATGAGAACCAAAAGTAGGGAAAGTAGGAGGGAGAGGAGGGGTTGTGGGATGGGAACAGGGGCAGAAGGGTAGGGACAGAAACCAAAACCAACTGAGAAAACTAATCCTACGAAAGGTATTGAACTAATTACAATGTAAGTAATGAATCTAATGCTCTCAAAATTAAGATAATGTAATGCCCTAATAGAATTTGGATATAAGTATAATATGATATAGCAAAAAGCCAAATAATGAAGTTCATCTGTAAAATAGGTTAAATAAAAACAATGAAATAAATAAAGGGTATCCTTATATAAACCGGGAGAATTTTAGCTTAAACACTAAATTAAACAATAGGTATAAAAATTAGCCTTTCTGAAATATGTATTTTTTTCTTGGAACCAGCATTATTACAAATTGAACTAAATAGTTTGTATTGGTGTGGATGGTTGTGTGGGATGGAGGGATGCAGTAGTGGTATTCCAAAAAGGGGGGAAAGATAATAAATAAATTATCATGAGGTATTTCTTTCTGTCTAGTATTTAGTAAATCAGCTAACATAATAGTCATTCACTATTGGGAAGGTTTTAAGAAAGCCAGAGGCAAAAGAAAAAATAACAGCAATTTTAGATACAAAAGATATAAACACTTGGCATAATAGTTACATCAATGTATCATCAAATTATTGTAGCAAAGAAAATGCAGTTTAGACTATATGGTCCCTTTGACAAGATGAAGTCTTAATAATGATTTCAAAAAACACCAGACGTGTCTGTCTTATATAAAAGAAGGGCTCCCATTACGCATTCCAAATGGAGACAAGAGAAGCATTTGGAAACCAATGGGGTGGATATATGTATAAATGATATACAATAAAGATGCAAAATGAGCAAACAATGAAGTATGAGGAGTGAAAGATAGAAAGGGAAATGGGAATTACAGAGAATAATGAAAACACTATCTTGAAATATTGTTTAGTGTAGTAACAATTAGTTTAGCTGTAAAATATTTTGTAAATGTGCATTTTGCACTTAGAAATAGGGAAACATATCATTTCAAATTGATTTTTTCTTGTCATTTAACAGAAGGAAAATAGTGGCCCTTTTAACTGGAAGCTCATTCATTTTAGTGATGACTTTAATGATAGTTAATCACGATAATAGCAGTGGCTGATGTAACCGCTCATGATTAGTTCAGGCTTGTTTTTGTGTTTATTTAAAGCAAAAGACAGGTTTTTCCAGAGACTAGGATTCTTTCTGCTCTGTTTCCCTCCTAAGATGAACTGTGACATTTAACACATACAGTTAGGTATATCCATTCTGCATATCTACACACCAAAAGATACAGCTTTTGCTGGTGTTAAACACATCTTTGGAATAAAAGTGACATGATTATTAATATATTAAAAGATTTCTCCAAAAAGCCTACAACTACCAATTTATTCTCATATGATTCCAACTCCAGCTACATATAGATTATGAGAGAGGTGGGGGAGTAGGTGGAAAGTTGGGGAATATGAAAAGTATTATCTCTAATTAATTATGTGCCATGTATAGATGACCATTCCTATTTTTCTTTATATTGGCTCCAAACAAAAAGAAAATAATTACCTAGCAAGTTTAACAGAAATTCAGAATATCCAATTTTTTAAAAGGTCAACAACTAAAGATAGAAAATATCAGGACATTCAAGGCAATCTAACTGATCATTAAAGCTATTTCTATGTATACTAATATGAAGTAGCACTGACTTTTTAATTTTTTTCCATTATTTCTGACTTTGGCAGAAGAATATTTAAATTATTGATATTTGGTAAATTACTTCTTCAAATTATGTCCTAATAAAAGTCACCTAATATATCCAGTATCAATAAAATCAATTTTTAATTCTTTTATTTATTTATTAATATTTTGTATTGAGGTCGAAGATAAGATCATTCCTCTAGTCTGGCAGACGTTTTGCAAATTTTTAGTTTCTATAGTCTTAGTTCCCAGGATGCAAAACAAAATTTCACTTCTGTATTTAATTTTCTTTTATAGCTTCCCTTCTTTCCACATACCCTAAGAAAACCTTGTATGAACATGTTTTGCTTTCCTGGAATTTTTTACCACAAAAATTAAGCACAAGGAAAGTGCTTAAGTATGGAATAAAGAGTTTAATTTACCATTCTATTAAGTATTAGAAATGTACTTCATGTGTAGTAAGTGAAAATATAAATGAACAAATCAGACTTAGCCAGAGATAAATGTTTAATTGATAAAATAATTCTTCATATTTTTCATATTTTTAAAATCATTTGCTTCAAAGTGACTTTTCTATTTTCATACGTAGTCTGTCTTTAAAAATCCTGTTTGTGCCAGAACTATGACATAACCACAATGTTCCTCTAATACACTTCACTCATGTCTAAAGTTAAAATAAATTTTTTTAAAAAAATTTTGAGAGGAAAATGTAGTTAAATGCTAGGATGCCACATTTAGTTCTTAGGTACATGTGTAAACAAATCTATGAAAACATTCTCCCTCTTTCCATTCCCTTCCTTCCAATTATTCTGCAAACATTTTACTTTGGTTTTTCAACCATGCAATTAACTAAGTAATACACACCAGTAAAACATAGTAATTCCTCTCTATTAAATAAAACAGTAGGTAGTTTCTATATTTTGATTTTTAATGCATAGAATGTGATGTATTACCTCACATAAATTTTCCAAATGATTTCACAGTAATAACAATGCTCAACATATTCAGAACTGGAATCCATCAAAAGATAATTTCTACAATCTTAAAAAATATTCACAATAATTTGTTTTCATTTTATAATCCCACTATCTCTCCTTTATTCTTTTTTTTGTGTATTATGTTTTTAAAGTCTGTGTTTTGATGTTAAATGTTGTTTAATATGTGCAATATAGTTTTTTTTCCACAATAGACATAAAAACATCCATATCTACATCAAAACATCTACAGTTAGGAAGCTTATGATAAAGGTGGCAGAGAAGTACAGATAATCTGTAATAGGCTTTCACATATACAAGCTATTATGAGGGAATAAAAATTTAGACTGCATGTTGAATTTTCAAATCCCAGAAATAATATGAGAAATATGTGAAATAATCTTGAAATAATTATTACTCACCATTGAGATAAAGAAAGAGAGCATCTAATTTGATATTTTGGAGCAAAGTTATTTCATAAACATGAAGAGATAAGACTAAATTCTGATATGGAATGGAAAAAAATTATACCAAATTAAAAACGTTAGAGCACAAAGAGACGAGTTAAAGATGTAGGTTATGTTTGAGGGAGGGCACAGAGGCGACCCAAACAGAAACAGCGGATGGCTTTGAAGACCTGAGTTAGATGCCAGCATTTGATCCAGGGTCATTGGAAAAGCACTAAAAATCGAGTGAAGAGACACCTGGTTAAAGCTGCAAGCATTGAAAGAGGCTTAGATGTAGAATAGAGAACACTTTACATTGGTCCTATTTGTCTTGATCAGGAATAGAAGCCAAGACTTATCAGTGGAAATAAATTGGGTAAATTAGAGCAAATATCAGAACATGTATGGTTAAAAGAAATCCCAAATAAAAATCCCTAGACTGTAGGAAAAGAAGAACATGGGAATTTAAGTTATCTATTTTTGGATACACGTATATCTGTTACTGTCTATACGGGTTACACTACAGAATGCTTTAGGGTAGAAGCACCTGGATATTTTCCATTTTATGCTTCATTTGGAGCCCCAATTCTTTGCATTCTCAACCATCTTAGGCAAAATAATTAATGTCTTTTATTCTGATGTTTATAGGAAGAGGACTGAAAAGGAGGGAAGAAGGGTGGAAAGAGGAGGAAGTATGGTGGGATGAACTTGAATAATTATGTTATCTACATATGTTAATATACCACAGTGAATTTCATCACCTGTATGTATATCTATGATATATATATATATATATATATATATATATATATATATATATATACACACACTATGGGCCAGGCTACATGGGCAATGACAAAAAAGGCTCCATTTTATCCTGAGACTCTATATCATGTAAGAAATGCTTCTCCCGTAGGAAAGCTCCTCCTCTGTACCCATTAGTAGTTACTTGGCAGCACAAAACAGCAATTTTTCTACAATGTGAAATTATTCTCTTTGGTTTCCATTTTTCTTGGGCAATGTACCTTGGTAGAGATTGATTGGCTAGACGTTAGTAACCATTCTCTAACTTGTACTGAACTAGGGTCATTTTGACCCACTTCCCTTCTGATTGCTTGCTTGCTGCTATACCAACCTGGAAAGCACTGTGGGAAATACCAATGTACCCATTGCATTGTCTTGCTAACTGCCCAATTCAGCTTCTGTACCTGCTTCCTGCTTGCTTGCAGCTACGTCAACCTGGATGTGTTTTTTGCAGTTTTTGCCTTAAGTATCCTAAAATGCTCAGGCTCAGGGCTGTTCCTTGCAGAGATGGTTATGGGTCCTGTTGGGGGTGGGGTGAAGTAGCAGGCTGGCCAGCTAAAGAAAGACTCTTGAATTTGGACAAAACTGGGACTTGGTGTGTTTTCTGATCTACCTGCCCCACAACAGAAAGGCCAATGTAGTAGAGGAAAAGGATCAGGGGTAGGTAGAAGGGAAGGCAAGAAGAAGCAATACAGACAGAAGTGGAATAAATTGTATTCTATACATGTATGATTATGTCTAAATTAACCCCAATATTACATATAAATCAAGTAGACTAACTAAAACATAAAATATATGTGTTATTATTGCTATTACATATCTCAATATGTCACTGTTTTCCAAATTAAAAAAATTGAAATTTTTATATTTTAAATGAAAATATATTAAAAATATTAGAAAATTTTATAAAACATCTTTCAAGCTATAGGTGAGCATCAATAATGGAGATAATGTGTGAAAAATAAGCAAATTAAAACAACAAAAAAGAAATAAAACCCAGAGCCTTGTGTCTTAAATAAATGTACTCTTAATTATTTCAATTTTAATAATTTCATCATGTTTAATAAGTCAGAGAATTATCATCTCTCCTAAAATATTATCTATTTTAGAAGAATCCAACTTTTGGAGTAAGTTACAGTTTGGTATGAACACACATAAACTAAGCAAATTATCTCAGATGGCATTACAGATGGTATCCACCAAATATACAAGTAACTAAACGTTTTGAATTTATATACTCTTCTGGAGGATATAATAATTAGGATTTGTTGTCCTATAACAAAAAGATTGCATTAATATCAAAATCAGGCAGGGGGAAAGTTGAGAAACTTTGAACCTATTAAATTATTGAATATAATATCCTTATCTGAGCAGGAAGGCTAACTTTTACCCACAGATAGACTGTATGAATTGTCATCTGTAAGTAAAATTGCATCTTCACTTTTATTTAATGTATCTCTAATTTAGGATAAATTATACTTTATTATTGTTCATTTATTTTTACTATTTCCCATGATTCCAATGATATATTCAAAGGTTTATTAAAATTCATGTCTTGTTGTAAAGGATAAGTAAAAATTTAAAATTCAGGAAAGGTAATAGATTTAGTATTGTGATTAAAATGAATGACAAGACAATAAAATCCTATGGAACAGAAAAAGAAACAAACTGAAAAAAAAAAAAAAAAACAAAAAACAAACTATTTCCAATGTGAAGTAATATGTAAGCCCACAGCTACTAGAAGTAGATATACTTGTTTTAGACTACAGTTATCTTCTTAATTATAAGTGTGTTGTCATGTTTCATAACTAATCTGAAACTCCATTTCCATATTGGTGTAATAATGACAATAATTCCTATGTTATGGGACTTTAGCAAGGCTGTGAAAACATAATGTTGCAAAACAAAATATCTAATTTCACCTCTATATAAGATGAGACAGTTGTAATAAACTGTTATTAGTGTCTGTTTAAATTTTTGTGAATTCATAGAGATCAGGATTACAACAATGTTTGTTGGAGACCATGTATGAATCATGGGTTTGTTTGAGCCATCACAAGGGTTGCTTTTCTGAGAACTCCAGGTGTGAATCAGGGTTGCAGATTGCTCAGATGAAAGCTGACTCCTTACCTTAGCTCATAGCCTTAGGTTCAAATGCAACCCCAGGAGGTGGGCGTAACCTCCCTAGGCCCCCAAAACTTGTTTTTTCCATCTTTATCCTGTTTTCCTCAATAAGCCTGCTACACTGAATCCTTTTGATGTAGTCTCCTTAAATAAAGAATTGGGGCCTTTTTCCTTGTTCACTTCCAGTTCCTAACAGAGCTGGAAAACCCACCAGGCCCCAGCTTTGAAAACTGTTTTCTGCCTATTGACTTTTGTTCCTTATTGATTATTTTCAGGCTTTTTAATTTTCCCAGTTGGTTCACACCTCCAAGCAGGAATTAGGTCTGGAGGTGCTGGTACCCTGACAAATGTTTATAGTAAGCACAAAAGTTTTAAATAGTATAGTTGTTGGACTATATAAAGTCACTATTATTTGGACTCTTATAAGATCTGGAATTGTTATTCCAAAAGATATTAGGATTTCATCTATCATAAGACACACATTTTTGTTTTTACTTTTTTAATAATGTATTTTCCAAACGATTCTAGCATAATTTGATTGACAACATTTTCTTAGTACACACAAGTTAATGGTATAGCTTATAACTTATAGTATAAAATTTAGTGAAATATGTCTATTTTTGGATCAACATTGGGCTGTTCTAGAAATGATATAGGGCTGTATTAGTGAGCCAGGACCCCTGGGTGTGTTTTCTGTTAAACAGATATGTTATGAATTGTAGCAGGACATGGGTCATATTTGGATCATTTTGATGGTCCACATGTTTTATAAATCCACTGGCAGGTTGAAATAACTCCAACAGAGCATCAGAGTGCTCAAATAGGCGATTTGTTCGGCAGGCTTCCGTGGTCAATTAGAAGACACATTGTCGATATCAAATAAGGGGAGATTTGGGATAGTTTCTAGCTAAAAATATCTTTTAAAAATCCATATATTTAGTTGTTTATTAAAAGAGAAAATAGTATGTTCTATATTTAGAGGAAGTCTCAGTAGACAAGTATTGAATAGCATGTGGTCCTCTTGGAAAAAAACATAAAAATAAAATGGAACCACAGGGTGCTTTGTGTAGCATATAAAGTTCAGACTGATTTCCCTATTGCCCTTGGCAGGTGCCAATGTTCACTCTTAGGAGATCCCTAGAGATGGAGGATCACTGAAAAATGAACAAAACTGTCCCACAACAGATGTTCCATCTTGATGACTACTATCTGGCATCATTACCAGATTAGAGCAACAAATATACAAGTAAAAGTTGCTTTTTTTGTTTTCTTTCATTCTCATAATTATTGTCCTGTCCTTCTCACTGAGTTTACCCTTGTAGAGACTGAAAAGTTTTTCTACTGAAGAAATCAGATTTGGAGTTTGAAGAAAGAAATCAGTCTCTTTTCTCATACACATTTACCGTTTCTGGACACTGAATCCAAGATATTATGCTTTGAAAGTAGTATGAGCTCACATACCAATTTGGACTTTACATTGAATTAACAATTTAAAACAATGTTTAAAATGCAAGGTTAAGGGAACTACCCATAATTGTTTCTAAAGATAAGAAAGAACATAAAATAATCCTGGCTGATATAGAGTTATAATCTAAAATATGTTTATATATCATCATTCAGAATCAAATATGGAAACTTATTCAGAGGCTAGAAAGTATCCAAAAAAATAAAATAAATAAAATCCTCAATATAGGCAATAGAATGCATAAGGCTTTGGAGGTGGAAATCAGCTTAGCACTCCCAGAAACAAGATCAATTTAAGAACAAAATGATAAATGTAAATTAATTAAATATATGCACTCATGTTGTGAAGAAGTATATGCACAAAGATATGCATTGCATCTTCTCTGAGATGGCCATGTGGTTTTTACACACTGAGGACACAATGGTATAAAAAGATATTCCATATAGAAAAACACTTATGACTTGTTTGACAAATGTGAGCAGGGTAATGAATTAGCAAAGGAAGGATGGAATATGGGAATATAAGCCTAGAAAATATAACAACTTTGCACACTAGAATGAAAACATCAGATTTCAGGTTAGATGAGAAACTTCAGTAAAAGAATAGTGATGATGGAATTTGAATACCAAAAAGTAAATTAACTCTCAACCCTCTCCCAAGTCAGTAGTTTAGTTTCCTATTGTTACTGTAACAAATTGCCACAAACTTAGCTTAAAATAGCACAGGATTGTACCATCTTAACATTCTGGAAGCCAGAAATCCAAGACAAGTTTCATCGGAACAACATTAAGGAGTCAGCAAGGATTCTAGAGGCAATAGACAAGAATAGTCTTACTTTCCTGGTGGCTTCTGGAAGATATCCACATATCAGCCCCTGGACTCTCTCTTCCAATTTCTAATCAGCCATGATTGGCCAGTTGATTGAGAATGCCCTTTCTCATATTGGCTTTCTTGCCTGCCTCTCTCCCATCTGAAATGTTTTGCTATTGCATTGCATTCCCTCAGATAATCCAAGAAAATCTCACTGTAAACTAGTAGATAAGCAACTTAGTTATACTTGCAATTGTAATTTGAATTGTGATGTACCATGTCATAATATATTTACAGGCCCTGGTAATTAAGATTTGGACATCCTTCTGGTGCAATTATTCTGCTTGGTATATACTGCTATTAAGGAAACAAGGCACTTATAAAATCATGAATATAAGAATAGTAAAAATAATGTTGTTGGTATGTTTGGATGAATACATACATTTCTCCAGGGAATATTTTTGAAGGAATTCTTTCTGCAAAATTATTAACTACAAAAATTCCTTGGGAAAAAATTAGAAGTGTGGTATTGGTAGAAGCACATAGTGGAGTTTTTGAATAATTTCATTATAATGTTTGAAATTTTTAGTATGTGTTTATGGTGATTTTTTTCAATGAAGAGGGTTAAAAAGAACTCTATCCTTTAGACAACTAAGTAGTAAAAACAAGGACATTGTTTGTTAAGATATTTAGTTTACCATACTCAATTTGGGTTTGCTTCTTGGATATACTATTTTTAGTAATCGTAGTTATGATTGCCCTGTACATGTTTTTACAACAAAAGATTCTACTCCCTATTGGTCAATCAGTTGATTACTCTAGTCATTCTGAGCATTATCATTTAGAGTATCTGAGCACTTTAGTCACAAGATTGGACAACAGATAAGTCCAAGTCAAATAATAGAAAGATTTTTTATTTGTGAAATCTAAACTATAGAAAAGAAAAGAAATAGTTTTTAATTTCTGGCCATGAATCGCTAAGAATTAAGGTTAAGTTTCATGCCAACCATCTTCACTGGCATATATCCACTCATCACAAAGAAGTAAAAGCTAATGTAAACTAATGGAAAACCTGGGTAGAAAATGCTGTGTATACACAGACACCATTTATTTTATTGTGGCTAATTAATAAAAACCAATCAATTTCCCATTTTATAATTAAGCTCATTAAGTTATATTTCCAATTTTAAAATCTTGGAACATGCACACATAAATCATTAGCCTTTTCTGAAGGAATTTGGAGTCACTATACTTTTGAAACAATGAAACCTCCTGTTTCCATACGTGTATTTTTAACTTAACCCACATATTGATCTTACTGAGTCTGAATTTGGGCATTATTAGATGACACCTTGACTTCAGACCACCAGAGACAAATCAAAGTAAGACTTGGACTATTTTGTTTATCTATCTTGGATTATGTCTTACTATAATTATTATTCTCTTGTTCCTTACATAATTAAATTTTTTAAAAACACCCATTGTTTCTCATAATATAGAATATCTGGCTTAGACGATGGTCTAGTTTCACAACATTGGAAATATGTTGGTCATTTATGTCTTATTGCAGTTTTTCAGGTGTGAAAGGACCAAATTAAAAGACAGCGTGAGATTTTAAACAATAAAATACTATTTATTTTTCTTTTGGGACCTTCATTCATGTAGAAAATTATGCTACAAAAGGCAGCAAATGCTTAAATTTCAAATGTCCATGTTCTTTCCTCAATAATTATCATCAATTCAAGATTCATTAAAAACTCTGAATTAAATATGCAGCCAATGTAAAAACATAAATGGATCCCAGTAAATGAAAAACCAAAAGACTTTCTACATTCATAAGAGCCAATAAATGGCTTTTTTAAAAAGAGTATAAAAAATGATCTTTTATGCTGCTAAATGCCATTATTACTAATACCCTATAAATCATATTAAGCAGCCACTTGCACTTAAGAGCAATATGAACTTGATTTATAATTCAGAGAACAATGATTGGAATAATTTTACTTTAAAGATTTAAACCCAAATGATCCAAGATGATAAATTTATGAATCTCTGAGTAATCAACATGACTAGTGCTCCCCCAACCCTTGTCATTAATTAACTGTTTAAATGGACTCATAAAGAATCTCCCAGAATGATTCCTTCAGAATGTTTTTCTTCTCTCCTAAGAGAAATAGATAACACATATTTTAGATAATGAATACTGAAGCTACCTTTCTAAACAAAATTCTCAGAATTTGTCTTACTTTGACAAAATACTAATACAAATCTTTGTCTACACAGGGACCACGAATCTTTTTTAATCTACATTTCCAAATAAACTCAGGCATAACATCTCAAAGCCAAAACAGGATTAGAAATGAACTGGCAGTACTTTCTCTTTTTCTTGGACCACAATTAAACTATTATGGTTCTTTAACTTCTGTTTCTTCACTTCCATTTCTGAACATTTCCTTGCATAAGAAAATTTCTGACCTCCCTTTCCTCCCTTTCCTACAAATTCAAGGAATCTGTAGAATTTAAGTAGGAGGAAGTAACCGTTCCTAGGGTCAATGTGATTGCTTTAAGGAGAATCACAATGAAAATAACATTTTGCACTTACAGAGGTATTCCAATAAGGATTTTGTAAATCTTATTTTTGCTATTTCTTTTATTTCACTATAGTTTGTTTTTCTCACACATTTTCTAGTTTTTTTTTTTCAGTTAGAATTTCAGACTTCCATCTCCTTCCTTCTAAACATTTCTTTGTTTTCAGTTTGAACCCTTTCTCACATCTCATTTTATCTTCCTTTTTCTTTCTCTCTCTTTTTTTTTAACTTTGTTGGGATAATATTTATTGGATTTTCTTTCCTCCATTTTCATAATACTTCTATATTCTTTTATTGGTGAACCTACATAATAATCCATACAATTGAAAAATAACTTAATGTGACAGTGGTTTAATATGTTATCTTTTTTTCAATATTTTCACCTCTCTTACAAATGCAGAATATGTTATATTTTTTTTCCAATTTCTGCTGCAAATTTTGTGTGGCTCTCTTGGTCCAAACATCTTTTCTGTCTTTTTGTAATCTGCCTACTAAGCCTGTGAAATTGGTAAAAAGCAATCATTTCACGGCTAGAATTTGGAGACAAAACTGACAGAGACTGTGGATAATTTGGATATGTAATATAAAAGGAAGAAAAACACAGTATTTTTGGTTCTGAACATCTAATATTCTTTTTGGTACTAACTATTTCTTCTTAAACCTAACCAAGACTTCTTCTTGGAAAGGATTGAGTAAGGCTATGTGCCTTATTTACTTTCACCTTTGGTACAAAAATCATTGCCTCTTAATACCCTGAGCAATTCAAAATCACCTGTGACTCAGACCATTTGTTTGAACTTAAACTTGAAATTAAGTTTGTCCATTGAGAAAAACTGTGCACTGCAGACTAATGTCTTCAAGATCACATTTTATTCAATATGATCTATATTTCTCTCTTTTATGCAATGTTACTAAAACTTGCATTCTGACTTTTTAAACTATTTCTCAAAAACAACTGTCTTAGTGTACCACCTTCTTTAATACAACAAGTAATAGTTTTATTACATAATTTGGCAAGACATAAAAAATCACCAGATTTCCAAATATTTCACTTTTATCTCTTGACACTCTACTTTCAGTTACCAGTCCCTTTACTACTTAACATTCAAGGCAGGGTTTTGTAGAAAAAGATACTCCAAAATTACAGGGCCAAGAACTAAATGGATATATATATATTTTTTTCCTTTTTTCTCTTAACACTCTATGGCCATATCTTTACTCACAAAGTTATCTATTAAAAACTTTTATTTTATATTATAATTGTCAACATGTTATAATATGACATAAAAATTTCTACATTCTGGCTCTCTCTAGGTCATAAAGATGGAAAGTGATTGGTAAGTAATATACTTCATAACATTAAATCAGTATATGTCACCTCTGCTTACATTCAATTAATAAGGAATTTAGTACATCACTGGTTCTATTTCAAGTAATGATGAAAAATATAATCTCTAGATGTAAACATGTAGATGCTAAAATTCAAAAGTTTTATGAAATGAACAAGATGAAAATGGATGATGGAGGAATTATGCAGTTTCTGCTACAGCTAATAATCTCATCATGTAATTTGAAAGTTAGCAAAAATATTTATAGATATTGAAATTAAACCTGAAGGCCTGGGGTTGTAGTTCAGAGGTAGCATGCTTGCCTAGCATGCATGAGCCACTGGGTTCGATCCTCAACACTACATAAAATAAAGGTATTTTGTCTACATACAACTAAAAAATAAATGAGGACATACAGAAGAAAAGAAAAGAAGAAGTACAATGGAAATCAAAGAGAAGCGATTCAATAATTTCAAATGTTGCATGTAGATCGCTGTTTGGTTAAAAAAAATATTGACAATTGTAGTCAGGAACTGAAATATTATGGAAAACACCAAAGAGCATAACTGAATTGCCCATATATGTGAATTAAAGTGCTAATTATTATGCAGAAAATAAAGTAGTGTTCAAAATCATTTGGGAATACTAACACATAATCATGGTAAAATAAATAAATTCACTCAAAACGTTGATAATTTTTTTTTTTGTGAAGCATTTTTTCCTATTAGATTTGATATACAGATAATATTCAGCTTTAAATAGTTACATTTGGCAGAATTGTTTTAAAAAATCAACTGATAAATTAAAACTTAATTGAATGATAAATATCAATACATACTATTTTTAAAATTATAATTTTTATCCAAGATAAAATAGCATCCCACCCAGATGAGTTTTATTTCACATAATGAGTTATATTATTTCCAAATATATTTTGCATCTTGGTTAAATACTGTATTTTTCAACTTGTAATTTTTATAACAGTGGCAAGTTACAAGAAATGTATGAATACTTGATAATTTCATAAGTCAAGATAATATAAAATACTATTTTACAATTAGAATTGAGAAATTGAGAACTCTGTTTTTAAATGTGCTGTTAAACTGGAAATCTTTTCATGTTGTTTCCAAATTCAGATCAAAGACACCTTCCCCCTCCCAGACTACTGAAAGACAGATATGCGTTCTGTGTCTCTCTGTGCATGCTGCTGAGGATCGAACCCTGGGCCTCATGCATGGTGAGAATTTCCTCTACCACATACCTACATCTCTAGCAAGAAAGGCTTTGATGTAAAAAAATCACTGATACCATTTCCATTGTAAAATGTATGAGAAATGTAATATGCCAATGAGACTATATAGTATGGCACAGCAACCCAGTACTTAATACCTTAAAAAAAAAAGAAAACATTTTTATGATTCTGAGGGTCAAAATTTGTCAGCATCAAACTGAGAGGTCTGACTGGGAAAGCCTTAGCTGAATTGGACTGAAGTTCACCCTGGCATTGTGTTCAACTGCTGGGGCTCTTGGGATTGACTGTCTGCTAATGCTCTCCATATAGCCACTCCTCTACCTCCTCTGGCAGGATAACTCAGACTACCCTGCATGGTATGAGGGAATCCAAGATCAGCACCAGATGGTGCATTGCAGGGAGAAAGATGTCCCATGCCTCTTATTTAGTCATATTTGTGAATGCTGCTTGGTCAAAGAAAGTCACATCAACACTCCATATTTGAGGGGTGGAAAAATATACTACTTTTGTATAAAAGGCTCAGAGTCAATGTTGCCAGTATATAGATAAAGAGAAATTTATTATTATTATTATTATTATTATTATTATTATTATTCTTTTTACAATTTTTTCATGCTGCTAATATTTTTATTTAACAAAATTTACTTTATATTTTCTTAAAGAAATAACAATTTTAATGTATTAAAATAATAATTTTCTAAGACTTACACTGAGGTGATAGGAATTAAGACTACTAGAATTATACCACTAATCTTTTATAAACATATCATTTGTGAATTTTTTATAGAATTAATATGATATCTTTATTATGTATTACTAATTTTAAAAAATATTTTTATTTATAAATGGACACCATATCTTTATTTTATTTATCTATTTTTATGTGGTGCTGATGATCAAAACAATGCCTCATGCATGTGAGTCAAGTAGTCTACCATTGAGCCACAACCCTAGCCCCACTGATTTTTAACTATTTAGAAAAAAATAATAATATAGCAACTAGGTCCAATGACTATCTGATTTTAAATTATTTTTCATGTTTAAATATTTTATATATTTTAGAGTATTTGTCTGAAAAGTACTTAAATTATATATTTTATACATAAATGTAATACATAACATTCATCAATATTATCTTACTAATTTATCACTAAATTGTAATATCCACTATCTTTATAAATGGAATTCTGAAAATGTATTATTTCTTTGTCACTTTTGAAATTTCTGTTTTGTAAAAAAAATACAGAATAGAAATTAACACAATTAGCATGAATGCTTTTATTTCATTACCCTCAAGGAGATGTAGACATATAAAATGTTTAACTTTTAAATTAAACATTTACCTTTTAAACAATTTAAACTGTTTTGGTGGAGATTCTGTCTTAATCTCTGCCTTTTCCTTAGTAACTCTTGCCAAAATTATAAAACTAAGATGTTCACCTCTTAAAGAAATTCAACATGTTGATGTTGAGGGAGACTTCTGGTTTTGTTTGCCATCTGGTTACCTTGGAAACTATACTCTTGGAAATAAACTTTGTTTCTGAGTTTAAGCTTGTACCATGGAAACCAGAGAAGATAAATTCACCTTCACAACAGGAAATGGTTGAAATGGCAGGGGAAGTGATTGAAGAAAAATTAGAAGATATATGTATTTATTTATAATTTCTATTTTTAATTATAATATTTGAGATAATTAATGTGCTATATTATGATTGATAAAATTGAAGGAGAGCTGGTAATTTCTGTAATAGCTGACCCAGCTCCCACATCAAGAGACCATAATATATTTATTATGATGATTAAAATATCTGAGCACCAACAGAGGTCTTGGTCTTCAGAAAGCTATAATCAAGAGCTCATATTATTTTTTGCATTATTTCAAAATTTAATCATTTAGAAAACACGAAAATATGCCAAAATATGTTAATTTTGTTAAAAACAATTCAGTTGCCTGTTTCATCACTTTGAATTTATGATTTGGATATGCAGTTGTAGTTCTACTCATCTGCACAGACTTATCACAGATTTTGATAAAACTAAAGGAACCTAGTGTATTCAATGGAGTTCTAAAGTTTTCCCTTTCCCCGGGTTACTCAGTAGAAATCCAATGTAGGTAGCCCTGCAGAGGGATTCACAGATAGAATCAGGTCTATTATTAGTCTGCAAATGGACATAAAAATTTAAAATATCCATATGGGTTCAATGCAATCGCATTAAGCACATAAGAGGAAGACTGAGGAGTCTGAGAAATGTGGCAGAACAGGGCAGTGACTAAAGAGGCAGAAAGAGAGGTCAGGGATTCAAAACACAGAAGGATTTGACTGTAGTTTTTGAAGATGGAAGAAAAAAGGTAACAAGTCAAGGAATGCAGGAGGCCTTTCAAAGTTGATAATGAGAACAGCCCAGAAAAAAACAGTAAGCTCAATGCTTCAACAACTATGTGGAATTGTATTCTGACAACAATCTGGACAACCGAAGAAACACTTCTCCCTAGAAATTCCAGAGAAAACATGTTGTTTTTGGCCGGTAATATCTACAAGAGATGACCCAGCAGAGTCCAAGTGTAAGATCTAATATACAGCATTATGAGATAATAAATTTGAAGTGTTTAAAGTTTACACTAATATTTTGGGGGCACCAAAAGAAAAATAAATAATCACTTTTGAATTTGATTCAACATTTTAAGCCATTATTATGCTTTTCATTTGTTATTTCATCTTCATACATTATTCTCTTTATTCATTTAGCAAGATAGATATGGAGAGAAAGAAGGTATCTTTCTAGCACTTGTCAGAGTTGTAAGAAAATACATAGGTAGGTACTAATACATTTTATTTGATATCAGTGGTCCCTGCTAGAAAGAATGCTCACTTAATGAGAGGGACCATATAAAAGGTATTTTATATCTAGGTATTCCTATATGAATACCCCCTGAATTATAATTGCATTTAGAGACTATGTGCCCAAATAAATATAAGAAAAAAAATTTTGAATTAAGTTTTATGGGAATAGAGAAAACAGTGAGTCAGTAAAGACCATAGGATTTCTAGTTAATACAATTCAGAATATTTTACGACTAATTATGCTAATGTTAGTTTTAATGAAAAAAAAATGGATAGGGTATTGAAAACTGCACATGACATAGGTGGCTTTCAAAATAGAGGAAAGCTCATGAATAAAGAAAAAGAACTTGTAAAGTATTATTAGTAATTGTCAGGTAGGAGTACCTGATGTCAAACTCCATTTTTTACCCTATGCAGGATTCAGTTAAAAATGGAAAGCTTTGAGGTATTTTGACTGTCAATGAAGCACGCCAATTTTGGAAATATCTCTGAAATTTCTATCATATATTTAAGTGCCATGGTTAGAGTTATTAATACTTTCTTTTCCTAAAATGCAAAATATTTTACATAAAAATAAACTGCTGGCATGAAAATTATTTTTTAGAATTATTTAAAATAATGCAAAAATGGGAGTCAGTATGCCTACACTAGGACAACTAGAAAGTTGTTCCAGAGGAGATACAATAGAAATTCAATATTTTACATTTACACTAGAGTAGGATAGCTAATTAATATCTTTATTTTTCTCAACGGGGAATGGAAGTTATTGATTAGTCATCTATAGGGCATTCCATTAAATACAGTTATTCTAAAAAATCTGTTCACATTCACCGATAATTTAAAAACACTGGAATTATCGAAAATATTTTCATATTTTAAGTAAAACAAAGTATCTGTCGACATAACTAAAATAGTGTTCAGGTAACTGCATTATTTTAAGGATCTGCCCATTTATGTAGAGCTTAGAGGGCTACATAATCCTGCACATTCACTAGGTGTCTTTAGTGCCACCCACATTTGATCAGAAAGCAAGAACTTTTACATTAAGGTCCACCCTGCCCCCCACCAAAAAAAAAAAAAAAACTGAAGATGATAGAGGAAAACAAAGAAACTATCAAAACCTAAAACAAACTATTTCATATAGAAGAGCATAACTAAAGATCTGAATTACCCTAAGAAACCAGGTATTCTTGGAATCCTCCATAAGAACCCTAGAGACATCCTTAAGTTGTAAACAGCTGGTTTTTGATACTGAAACTTCTATTTATTAATTAACTATGGTATCTTTCAGGATTATAATGATTTTTTTAACAAATGCTCAATAAAGATAATAATTATGTTTTAATGCAATTGTATTTTTTTAAAAATATTTTATTCTTTGGAGCCAATTGTGACATATAAGAGAAGGATGACTTTCCCTATTTGAGCTTTCAGCTTTACTTAATAGTAAAAATAATTTTAATTCAGTCTCTTCTACTGAGCTTATCTATCTCTAAAACCTAGATTTTGTTTCAGAAAAGGGTTGATATTAAAAATAATAACCTTCAGTAATTCCAAGGAGTACTCTATAATTTCCTACACAATTGACTTGGTAAAATAAGTAAAACCTAATTTTATAGTTGCTACATACAGGAAAATGCACAGTGAATGTTTGTTAGCATATTGAGTTCATCTAATTATATTTGACCTCTCCTTAAGTAAACTGCAAATTGCTTGAAGCTAATGAATATGTTTTATTATTCTGTATATTGTAGAAGTAGGCAAGAGTTGATTCTTACCTCTCTGATACAGATGTCCCCTGTTTATGTCAATTGCCTATGGATGCATTGGCTTCCTCTTATCACCCTATTGGTGGAAGAAACAGTCCTGGCTTTGGGTCATGGGATAACAGAACATGACACACCCAGTATCAAATAGTATATTATTTGTATGTAACCACAGTCTAAGGGATAAAAGAATAGCATGCCCCAGAAAGGGCCACACAAATCTTCTCTTTGGGGACAGAGGAAAATCCCAGGGCTGTGAGATGCTGACTCTAGTTTCAAGAGCATGAGGGACATCAGTTCCTTGGGGGAACATGATGAGGCTGTTTGAATAATTCTGTGAGTTGTCAGGGAACAGAAGGACTCTACTCAGAGATAAGAATGATTGCTTGTGTTGGAGGCCATATATAAATTATGGGTTTGTTCAAGCCATTAAGACAGGGAAGCTGCTTCTCTAGCAACTCCTGGGTGAAATTCCCCATTCTAGAGAAGCCAAAATCATGTTGGTGCCCTGTCTTAGCTCATAGTCTTAGGGTCAAAGAGCCTGCTGGAGATGGGAGTAACCTGCCAAACACCTAATAATCTCTTTTTAAAAATAATCATAATTCTTTAATATCTAATACACAACTAATACACAGATTTCTCCAGCTATTACAAATAAATTTTAGACAAAGACAAATCAGGTTCTATTAGGAACATGCAATACATTTGATTAATATATCTTTTTTAAAAAAATTTTGTATTTGTTTTAATTAGTTATACATGACAGTACAATGACTTTGATATATCATACATTTGAATCAGATGGGATATAATTTCTCATTTTTCTGAGTATACAGGTTGCAGAATCATATTGATCATGCAGTCACATATATACACATAGTAATAATGTCTATTTCATTCTACTATCTTTCCTATCCCCCCATCCCCACCTCTCCCCTCCCATCACTTCTCTCTATCTAACCTAAGGTAATGCTATTCTTTTTTTTGTCTCCCATCTTCATACATGTATTTTGTATAACTATGAGGGTCTTCTTCCATCATCCATGCAATTCCCCTTCTCCCTCTTTTTCCCCTCCCTCCTCTCTTCCCTATCTAGAGGTAATCTTCTTCCCATGCTCTTTCTCCCTACCTCATTTTGAGTCACCCTCCTTATATCAGAGAAGACATTTGGCATTTGCTTTTAGGGATTGGCTAACTTCACTCTAATAATCTTTTTACTGCAAGACTACTGCCGCATGGAGAAACCAGCACCAAAACAAGACTCCTCCCACACTGCAAACTTATCCCTGCCTTTGATGTACTCCCCCTTAAATAAAGAATCCCGGCCTTTTTAAATTGTTCAGTTCCAGTTCCCATCAGGGCTAGGAAGAGCCATCAGAAACCCCACTTTTGGATTTGTCTTCATTTCTTACCGATTATTTTGAACTTCTTATTTTCCCAGGTGGCTCACATCTCCTGAGCAGGAGCCTACTCTGCCAGAGTGCTGGTCACCCCATCTTGGTTTTCATGATTAAGAGTAAGTGCTCTCCTAGGGGACTCTATTGGCAATACTCGTAGATTACGGTTCGCCTATTCTAGGTCCTCCTGGTTTCCTCCAAATATCAAGATATACAAAACACTAGATTATGATTTTAGATGTGAATAAACCAAATGTCAGCAAATGATCTTATAAGAGGTGAAAGGGATGCACTTCTATGTGCTTCTAATTTTCAGCTCATAGATCATCCCAAGGGAAGTTCTTCATTGGTGTTTCCAGAAAAATGAGAGCACAGAAGGAAGAGCCAGCATGTTTCCCTTACCTGCTTTTCTGAGAAAGATCCAGGCAATTTCTCCAATTTATGTCTCTCTACAGGGGCATCAAAATTTGATTCTTGAGACAACAGCTTTGTTTCAAATGTTATTACATTGTTCACTTAATCTGATATTTAAAAAACCCAAAATTGAGGCTGAAACCCAGTATTTTAGGTTGGCCTCCTACTTTCATGGAATGCCTATAACTAAGTGAAATTTCTCTTATCTCTCAAGCTTAGTTTGATCTTCCCTAATGTTAGATAAATGTGTTTGTGCTTCCATTCTTTTTAAAATCCATACTGCATGAATCATTTCTCTTTTTCTCATTTTCCATATCTATAATACAGGAAAAAAATATTATACCCTTCATTTTTTTATTAGGAGTGAATAAAATAGCAGCTTTAAATTACTCATCAGTTTTGCACAGATTATAAATACTTGCTTCATAAATACTATAGAATATCATGTTCATCAATAATAGCCCTGATTTCTAAACAAAGTTCAAAAAAGAATCAATATGGTATTGTAATTGCTACCATAGAAAAGCATGTCATCACTAAAATATAATTTTCTTATATGTATATATCATGCAAAATTAAACAGCTACTAGAAACTGTGTAAAATTTAATTGTATAAGCAACTGTTCTTGTTAACATCAACACTAATAAACATGTTCAAATTATAAAAGAAAAATATACATATATATTATAAAATTAAAAGTTTAACAGAGAAAATGTGACTAAAATCTGGGTTTTTAATAAATTTTTGTGTTTTTCTTTGTTGGTTTGTTTGGGCTTGTTTGTTTTTGTGTTTCTTGGGACCAAACCCAGGCTTTGCACATGCCAGCAAATGTTTGTTCTATCACTGAGCTACATATATCCCCATCCTTAAAACTCAAGTTTTAGAATTTCCTATATGGGAAAAAAGTCTGAAAGATCAATCAAATTAAATGAAAAAATGAGTGAAGGGATGACCAGGGCAGGGACAGTGAGACACCAAGGACTGAAATGGATTAATTTAAATTCCATGCATGTATGATTTTGTCAAAATGAACCCAACTGTTCTGTACAACTATAATGCACTAATCAAAGAGAACCAAAAGGATATGAAACATATTTTTCTTTATATAAATAAATTATTGCAGTTATGCTTCTTTATTGTTCCATATATTTCTAATTGTATTAATTTTTAATCTCTCAAAAGGCTTGGAACCTTACCAGATTACCTTACTCCTTTGAATTATTAAAGCTTTTTATTTTTTCAGCTATATATCAATTATCCATATGTCTTCCACTTTGTTTTTTTCTTGTAGAGATGATATTATCATCCAGAACAGCATAACATACTACCTCAAAACTCGGTGACTAAATATTAATTATTGCACTATAAAATTTTATGGCTTCAGAATTCAGGCAGTATTTTACTAGGTAAGTCTTAGAGTCATGGACTTCAGGGGGATCCATCATGGATTTCATATTATGTCTGGTTGGACAGGAGGATTCAGAATAGCCTGCTCATGAGTATGCCTGGCATTATTGTGGAGATAGCTAGAATTTGGGGCTCAGCTGACTCTACTGTACATATAGTCTCAGGAACTCTCCATATCACTTCTTAGGATATTAGTATTTCTTTCATGGCAGACTAGGGATTCCTGAGACCTAGTAGGAAGCAGCCATCCTCTTAAGCCTGATCTGCAATTGCCATAATATCACTGCTACAATCGTCTGTTGATTGAAGCACTCACGGGTCAGCCAAAGTTGAAGAAGTGAGGAAACATAATTCACTTCTCAATGGAAAAAGAATCAATCGTTTTGGGCCATCTTTAATTCAACACAGGAAGGTATTCTATATTGGATGAAAATATAATTCTGAAAACATTTAGTGTTTCATACTATGTATGTTTTTAGTGTATGTTAGCTCATTATCTCATTAGACACTGAAATACTTAAGATAATTTTGAAAAATTCTACTACTACTGTATGCATCCCTGGCTTGGTGTGTTTGAATTATTCTGATAAACAGGACACTTCCACTTTTCCTATTTCTATATTTATTGAGAAACGCAGATGATTGGTATAAGAAGGCTAGAAAATAAGAGCTTTTTTACAGGAAAACTAATACTGTAGCATATAGCTCATATGTATAGAGAGCTCATTTTCATAAATTCAAACTACAGAATTAGTCAGAGTTGCCCAAGGTAGGTAATACCACCATTTCTTACAAGGCAGAAACCAGAGTAAAACATGTTTTCTGTTTTCATTACAGCTTGTAAGAAAAATGAGACAATTGGAGATGGCTTCCTTAAGTGGAGATTCTTACTTCTCTTCCCAAGAAAGAATTGTTTGTCTTGAAGAAAAGATGACAGAGAGAGAAAGAAGGGAAAGTAAGGCCATCACCACTGAAAGATTTGCCAATGAGTGTACCAAGATTCAAAAAGGTTAAGAGATCTTCACAAGACTTCAAATCTAGTTGTTTGCAGATTGAGACTTTGCATCTAGAGATTCTGAGTCTGGTATCCCAAACTAGTTGCAATGAGATACACTGAAGCTTTAAAATACACCTTAGTGTGAAAGATGGTTCTGTCTATTAAAACATCTAACAGGAGATCCTAAATAATGTAGTCACTCAACTCATATTGGTAGGATCTGCCATCAACAAAATAACTACAAAAAATTTTAGATTATTATTCCTTGTGCATGAGACATCTGGAGCAGTGTTTTTCCAGTGTATTCTATGGCAACATTTGCTCAGAGAAATCCTAGTAATCAATTTCATTTGAAAATTCTATGTTGTTTCTAAATCGATTTCACGATTTTAATAGATATCTTAGTGAGCAAACTTTCTCCAGAAGAAGAAAATTTACAATGGCAGTTTCCTGAAAATTGAAACTGAACTCAGAATATACTTTTGGAGTTTGAACTAGTATCACATTTAGTATTTTAAATGCTATGGTTTTCCACAATCCTATTGCTATGCTTTGCTGAATAAGGATACTTGGTAACTCTGGAAAATACTTTAAAATGATATTCATAATGGAGTTGAGGTTTATTTGTCTTCCTAACTTTGTTCATTTTTTTCTCACAAAAACAAAACTAGTCATATTCAAATAATTATGTTTTCCCGATTTCTTCCGTGGTGTGTGTATGTGTGTGTGAATAGATGCAGAGAGCAGGAAAAAAGAGTAGGAAAGGGTACTTTGAAGTCATTATTTAAAATTTTTAAGTTAGGATCAGAGGAAAGCTATTGAACTATGTCAAAGTCAAAGATTTGAAGTTAGCAAGTATTCTGACAGCATTGTATTGAAATTATATATCCTATAAATAAAAAAATTCATGAATATTAGATCAAATCTTTGTTGAAAATTTTCATAAGTCTTTTAAAAATAATCATATCAGTAGACAATATAAAACCATTACTTGATATCAACTAAGGTAGTGTTGAGCTCCAGAAGAAATAAAAAATGAGATATTTATATATTCATCATAAGTCTAATTTTTGCAGACCTGAGGTTATTTTAACTAACAATCTGACTGCTGTTTTCTAAACATATTTCACTTGATTTTTATCTTTGATTTCTTTAAAGAGAAAGCAGTATACCATCTAGAGATGATAGTTAGAAGGAAAAAATTGCTGATTATTTCTCTATGTGTCTCGGGCTCTCTTAAGATGCTGTTGGAGATTTTAGTTCTGTGGAGGTATTCCAGATTCTCAGACTAGTCTGCATTATGTAGTCATAAACAGTTTCATTATCCATTATTTCCTCTTTTCTTCAGCTTATCAATTAAGAAGACTGAGAATGGAAGTAGGACAGCAACCACAAATGATCAGGAGCAGGAAAATTATCAAGGTCAAAGACATATTTTGAGAACTAAAATTAGGGAACAATGCATTTAATCTCAAGTGTAGCTTTCAAAGTAAAGCATTGAAAATTTATGTATACCTTTAAAGGAAACAATGAATCATAGCAAGGGCTGGAGTAAACTAAGATAAGTAGGAGACACTATTTCAGTTTTCCCAGGTACATGTCTGGTTGACCAGCCAGTGGGTCATGCTCAAGTAGATAGAGTTGGATAAGCACAAGGTCATAAGCATTCAGTATTACCACAGTCAAAATACATCTTCTATACGAGCTTCGTGAAAGTATATCTTCTCTAATAGTCAGCTTATATTTCTGCTCTCTGACAACATAATATGCACAAAACATCTCCTTCTCAGAAGTGACACTTTTTTATTCCCCAGCAGGTAACTAGATCTGATTTACCTTTTTGCACTTACACTTGAAAAACAATATGTGCCTACTTGTTTATATCCTTCAAAGTTTTACTTTCGAGTTTTAATAGTTTTCAAAAAGACTCTTTTAAACAAGTAATGTTTTCACAAAAACATTGGAAAAAAGTCTTTTTGGCAGAAAACTAGGAAGATTTGCAGGAGCAGAGAATTTCTGTAAATAGAATTTTACTTTTCTGGTTACTGTGTGAATTTGGTGGTCATTTCATTTTTGGTATACACCATTTTTATAAAATAGAATTAAGAATGCTTTGTTGATGCTGTGTGCAGTGGCACATGCCTGTAATCCCAGTGGCTCAGGAGGCTGAGGCAAGAGGAGGATCATGAGTCCAGAGTCAGCCTCAGTGATTTAGCAACATCTTAAAGCAATTCAGTGAAACCCTGTTTCTAAATAAAATATAAGAACAAGGCTAGGGAGCTGAGGATATAGCTTAGTTGGCTGATATGTTCCTGAAATGGTATAGAATTGGGGATATAATTATGTAAAACCCACCAAGATGCAGTGTGAAGGAAGAGTCTCTTATTTACTCTTAAAATTACTTTGTATGTATTATAATTGATGTGATGTATTGTGCTTCACTGGCTGTTTTTAATATCAAAATAAAATGAAATTGAATGTATACAATGAGAATTTTATATTTTACCTATTTTAAAACTGTTAAATATAAATAAATCTTGATATTTGCTCATTCAATTAAATCAATAAAAGGAGTAAGAAAGAGAGATGATAAAACAAAAATGTTTTAAAATAATTTTACATAAAATGTTAAGACCAGCTTTTCATAATGGAGCATGGAAAATTTCATCCTGTTTATAGAATATAAATTAAATAGTGCAGAGTAATATAAAGGGTGTCCAAGTGTAAGTTTCTCTTTGCATTAGTGATCATAGGTACATTTTGTGGGATGCTTATTTCATGGCAAGCACAGTGGAAAATATTTACTTTGGGTACACAAATTCTTCAATTTTTCACATACAAGGTGTTTCAAGATTTCCAGCACTTGGGTGAGAAAAAAGAAACTCAAAGTGGTTCTATAACTATCCTAATATTATGCATCTATTCATATTGCAGTCTGATTTGTATTTGGATACTTAAAAACCATTACTTTAAAAAAACAACTTCATTTAACTGAACAGTTAGTTACATGATGTAAAATTATATGGATGATGATAAACAAGAGAGACATATGTATATACATCATGGCTTCTTATTTATTTCTTCATTTATTTATGGTATTAGGCCAAAACCTGAAGTCCATTATTCCCTTGACCACCTGCTTGCAGCCAAAATCACCTAATTATCTACGCTTTCTAGGGCATGATTTTGAAAAGGGTTCTTTCCCTTCCAAATTTTATATGTGAATTCCTATATGTAATTTTTGAAAGATCTTACAAGGAAAACCTTTCATAACACCATACTTGACATTTTGAGGTGGTTAGTACACACTTGCCCCAGTGCGCATGGCAGTTTAAACACACTGTTCTATTATTACCTCTCAGTTTCCATTATGACTCTATGCACTTTCTTATGCTTCAAAGGTTGGTTTTTTGGAAGTATTTATGTTGCATTAACCACTTGAAGAAGAACGTACTTTTGAGTACTTTGCACACAACAAACTATGCAGTGAAGAAAGGCTCCACCGCACTACCCATTAACATTGCTGTACATAGACCTGACCCTCACATTTCAGGCATATGACAGGATTACAAATATATCCTCTGAAGTTATATGCCACCCTGAAAACTGATAGAAATAAGGAATATAAGACTTAGGTCACCTTCTAGGTGAAAGCCAGCTCACAATCTGTTGTACCCAGGTTTGTGTCTCAGGGCACCAAGATTTGGGTATTTGTTTCAGTTAAAAAGGAATCAAAAAATTTAATAATTGCCCTAATAAAGCACATTTATCCCTTTTCAAGATTTATGTAAGTGGAATCAAATGTGACCTTATCCCTTCTGTAGTGTGACAGAATAACTGTTGGTTGCTTTCACTGAACATACTATGGGCCACAAGTACAAAACTTTTAAGACATGTGAGCTCTACATTGTTAACATAGAATTCAACTTATAAGACATTCTGGGCTCAAACATGCAGTGTAGTAAGTTTTTTTTTTTCATTCTTATACCTAAAAGTGATTTATTTATGGGCTTCAAATTCTCCTTTTACTTGGTCTGACTCACAATTTTTAACACTCTGTTCAGCAGGATTTGTTGTGACAAAATATGTGTTTAAATATGCAATTGTTTTTAGTAGCTCACTTATTTTTCCGTAGCTGAGTTTGATCTTGTCAGACATAAAGTAGATAATTATAGCAGTACAATACAAATTAATTACATGGGTTCTTAATTTTTGATGTGCTACCCTACAATGCAATAAGGTTTTGATTTTAACTTAAAAAATCCTTAATTAATAATCCTCAATTCCCTTAACACAAAACTAAAGAAATAAAAGTTGGATTTATTATTGTTTAAATGTTTAATTGCAGAGAAAATTTTAAGTATGTATTAGCTAGTTTTGACAAAATATTTTACAGACTCAGAATATGTGTTGTCAACTTATACTACAGTTTTATGACTCATTAATCAGATTTACAGAGCACATTAATCCTGCTACTGCAATATTTTGAAATATGCCATAGTATAAAAGAATTTACATTGAAATTATTTTGATAATATCTATAGTATTGTAAGTAAATTAAATATCTGTAAGATAAAAAATGTGTAGTCCCCAAATGACCAGGTTTAGAAATGTATTAAATATAAATAAAGTGGAATCAATATGCAAAGTGATTCCAAGGAATGGTTGGCAAACTCTTGCTCTCTGCCCAAACTAGCTATTTTTTTAATAAATAAAGATTTTTAGAATCCAAACATATTAATGAATTTATATCTTATCCATATCTGCTTTCTTCTATGAAGATGTATTTGAGTAGTTGTGGTAAAAACCATATAGCCTCCATCACCTATGAAATTTATTAATCCAGCCATTTACAGTTTGTTGCTCTCACATTTAGAATATAAACACGGAGAGAGAAAACATGCTTCTTTCATTTTGTAACTTCACCAAGTTGCATAGCCTTTCTTCAGTTTCTTTATTTTTAATAGTTGTATTATAAGGATTTAATAATAATGCTTAGCTGATGTTTAAATAACATAGGGACATAAATTGACATAAGTTAGGAACATAAACAGTACTTCAATGAGATATATTGTCCCTAATGATATAAATTGCTTATCTTAGTATCTGGATCTTCCTATACATCATGAGATCATGAATGTAGTATTTACCTAACGAAAGAGATACTTTCAGCCTGTTATTTTATGTACTAGAGTATAATAAAAGTGAATCTTTTAAAAACATATGTACATTTTCAAGGTTTAATACAGTCACAAGAAATTTCCTGAGAATATTCAGTATTGACACATTCAGTACACAGAGAATGCAGTTGGTATATAGGTAGTGACTGAAGACATAAGGTCTATCTGGATAATAATATTATTTTAGGACAGGAGTAGAACTCATATTATAGGCCAATGTGGTTTTCTTCTACATAAAATGTGTAATCACTAAATTCTCAGTGAAAGGATTAAATAAATGGATGACTTTCCTAATGAATGGCAGACTTCCAATTGCTCCTTACAGAGCATAAACACCATAAACTGAAGGTGTCTGGTAAACATTCCAATAACAGTCTCTGTTGTTTCTAAACAATTTTAAGTTCTGACAAAAGGGCCTTCTCTGTCTCTTTCTAAAACAAAAAAATTGGACTGATCCTGTGCATAATTCCCTATAGATCCCCCTCATCTTATTGTTGCAGGGCTTGCTACACTGTAGTACTCTGAATTTTATGACTTCTTATGCCTACATCCAGTGAATGGTGTAAATAAGGTTACATCTAGTGGCACAATGCTAGGGATTAAGTTCACCAGGGAAACAAGTGCAGTCCCAGGGGAACAGCACTCTAGAGTGCAACATGGAGAGTACTTAGTACAATATTATGGGTACTTTCCATCTCTCTAATTTTTAAAACACACAACAAAACCTACATAATTTGTAAACAGTGGATATTGAAAATGTTCTAAAACTGGCATGCAACCTAATGATTGTTTTACATTGAGGTCCTCTGCATGTAAGTGATGTCTTTACCACATGAAGTTATGCAAAATGTGTCTTTCTTCATGCAAAATATCCATTCCTTCAGACAGAGAGAAAAAATAGTAGTACGAGTTTGTCTCTTCTCTATCAATATTGCCACCAACCCATCTCTTTAGCCTTCTTTGACAAGAATGCAATGTTTCAGTCAGCTTTGCATCACTGCAACCAAAAGACCTGACAAGAACAACTTAGGAGAGGAAAAGTTTACTTTGAATCATAGTTTCAGAGGTCTCAGTCTATGGTCAGCTGACTCCATAGCTCTGGCCCAAACTGCCCATCATGATGGAAGGCAGTGGTACAGGAAAGCAGCTCAGAACATGGCAACCAAGAAACAGAAGGGAAAATCTCCACTCATCAGGGACAAAATATACACCCCAAAGGCATGCCTTCAGTAACCTACTCTTCTAGTCACATCCTACCTCCCTACAGTTAACTGCTCACCTAATCCATATTGATTGGTTTATCTGTTGATTGGTTTATAGCTCTCATAATATAATCATTTCACCTCTGAACTTTCTCACACATTAGCTTTTGGTAGACAGCATATATCCAAACCTTAACACACATTGACCTTACAGAATGTGTCTTTTTGTTTATTCATAGTAACAGTTAAACAAATTAGAATTTACAATAAAATGTGTGAGGATATGAAAGCATATATGGATTATAAGATCATTCTATGTAACAAGGTGGTTTCTTTCTGTATTCTAAAATATTCTCATAGGTTTGCCTAAGAACTCAGGAGGACTTCCTATTCAGCTTATTTTTAAACAGCACCTGCGGAAGTAAAGTGTTCCCAGAGATCATTTTTATTTAATTCAGATAGTGCTCCATATTTATTTGAGTTTCAATAAATCAGTAAGTACCTAATGTGATTATTAACATACCTGGATGCTGACTATTAGGATTTTAAAGGCATTCTGGAAACTGCATTGCTTAGTATTCATATTTAGTGTTCATACGTACTACCAAGTATTTTCAAGCAATTTACAAGCTGTCAAGGATCTATGAACCACTGATCAAGATTTATTGAATATTGAAGAACAGGAGAATGTAAGAGAACAAGAGGTAAATGGAGAAATGTGGTTCGTAGCCAAGAAGGAAAATCTAATAGAGTATATGCTGCTGACATGCTGCAGAAAGTTAGGCAGAATGTGGATTTTTGTATAAATTTTAAATCAGCTACAGTAATAGAGAAACTAAGAAGACCCAAATCTTCAGGAAGTTTGAAAGATTGTTACCACAAGGCTTCTCAGTCAGTGCCAATGACCCTGACCCTATGTTAGAAACTATACTTTAGGAGAGAAAAAGTGTAAAGAATAGAACAAGGACACCAAATACCACTGCTATACTCAAAGCAGAGATGAAAATAGAATGGATGAAAATTAAAGATGCATACACACATGCACACATGCATACACACCTCTATATATACAACTGCACAAATTACTAACTGAATTCACAAAAACATACATCAGACCATAAAATCGAAACATTTTGAAAATAAAAGAGGAGGCCATTATTGACTAGATGGACGTATCAGTCATAAACTTGGGTGGTTATGGGTGCCTGAAGTGCAAGATCACCCTTTATAAATTATGAGCAAGTTCTCCAAGCTACTAATTGTGCTAATATGATCAGCTGAATCATTCATAGGTTTTGCATACCCTAATTACCTTACTGCTATATTTCCTTAGAGCTAATTTGTCCATGCATTTTTTTATAAATCAAATTTTTGTTTCAAATCAAATGAAACTAGAAGCATTCCTCAGTGTTATCATGAAATTCACAGACAACTCTCTCTGTGCCTTCTAAGTGTTCTTGTCCTTCATTTTGCCTCTGTTCCTGTGTAGTTTAATTTGTGTCATGGGAAAGACATGCTCTGCTTTGCAATGACTTTAATAACCTATCTGTAGGCAAATTTTAAAAAGGAAAATACCTGCAGACACCTGACAGGAGGTGCATTACAGTGAAGCACAGCGGCATTCATTTGACATTACTGCTTTGCAGGTTATATTTCCACTTGATGGCCTCAGATCATTTTTTTTCTTCAGATCTATTAGTCTGTACTTTTCAAAACTGAATAACATTTCCTTGTTTTTGAACCAGATGCCTGACCCTTTAGGTCCACACATTTTGTTTCCATTTCATCATTATATATTTTCTTTTTCCATAAGTCTACTACAGTTATTTTCACTCTATCAATCTCTTCTGTTGTTCCCTCTTCTTCATGTGAATGATTTTTCAAGAAAACAAAAGCCATTAGCTTCAACTGAATATTTTCTCACACATGTCTTTTCATTTATAATTTCAATTCAATTTTTATGTGCGAAACATCATTTCTCCTGAAACATAAACATATTTAAAATCAAGTAACAAATTTATATAGAATCTGTAAGTCTGACTTGGATAACAGTTCTGTAACACATTGCCACCAACTTATTTTATGTAGGGGTGTAGTTTAAACTAAATGAACAGACCAGTTCCTACTGCTACCTAAGCTTGGGCACTGAGGATTGCCATGATGTATTTCCTCTGGTTACATTTCCCAGAAAAATTCAGGATCTTAACTTCAATGTTTAGACAAAAGTGTATTATTAGTGAAGAACAGAAGTCATAGAAGACTGCCATCACCTAATGTGCCATGCTATTTTGCAGTGCCTCAGGATTCTTTCTCCTTGAAGTGAGGAGTAGTACTACTTCAATTTCATTAACTCCTCACCACACTCATGACTCAACCTGGAGGGTATTTATTATAAAAAGAATTTCTTCACACTTGTTTGGTTTATTTTTTCTACTTGGAGGAAGATTTTGTTGTTGTTGTTGTTCTGTTTTAAAATGCCATATAAAACACATCTTTTAAGATAAGAAAGTCCAGGCTGTAGGGCAATGTTACTAGCCTTTAGACTTAGGAAATAAAACAAAATTTTTCTTCTTGGTACTTACTCTCCCATCTCTTTCAGAGCATCCTTTGACCCCAATTAAGTGGTTTGTCTTAAATACCATACCTATGATTTTCTTTTTAACCCTTTGTTCCACATGTTGATCCAGAGAGCATAAACTTTTTTAACAACAACAAAAAAAAAAAAAAAAAAAAAAAAACTGATTATTTGTGAGCTCAAAGATCATTTTTTTTTTTTTTGGTCCAGGGATTGAACGCAGAGTCAATTAACCACTGAGCCATATCTCCAGGTCTTCTTATTTTTCATTTTTTTTACTTTTACTTATTCATTTATTTATTTTATTTGAGACAGGGCCTAGCTAAATTGTGCAGGCTAGCTTTGAACTTATAATCCTCCTGTCTCAGTCTTCCAAGACACTGAGATTACAGGCATACACCCCTACACCTGGTTTATATGACATTCTTGTTCACATCCTCTGTATTTCACCATTATTAATTTTGTCCGTGTTTTAGTATATTGTCATTCTACCCTTACCTTTAGTATCTTATTCACAAATATAATTGATTTATAATAGACCAAATTTATTTCCTCTAGAATTATTAATAATTTAACCTACCAGTGAGAGAAATTTGTACTTCATATGGAGATATTGCCTAATCTACCTCTGTTTCCGCCCCCCTTAAGTTTCTGGTAAAATGATGTTAAGAAGAATCAAATTCCATCAAAAAAAAAAAAAACCACCTATCTGGGAATCAAATGAACTGACCACTGAGTGAGATTTAGTAATGATTTGTTTACAGGATTTGTCTCATGATAATAATGGGATGGTATATTAAGGTGATAATGATATTAAAATAAACCCTTGGTAGAACCTAGGTGAGTAACAGTGGACCATTTTGTAAAACACTGAACCAGGTGGGGTAATTAGTTAATCCAAGTACTAATTAGAGCCACTACTAATTAGAGTCACAGAATGTACAATCTATGCTTTGGCACCTGAATGTATTTAGCTCAAATGGGTGAGTGTTTTAATCCCAAGCCATTTCTGCCAAGCCAAATGGGAGGGACAAGGCTGAAATTGGTTTAGCTAATTGAAGCCCATATTGGCCACATTACCTGCAAATTAACACAGAGGCTATAGTTAGTTGATTTTTAAAACAATGAGTTACAAAAACATCAGTTTTATCCCACCTAAACAAAATACTAATCAAGACTCAAGAGAATTCCATGTTTTACATACTTTGCATGCTCTAACAATATACTAGAAGCTATTATTTATATTGTACAAAACCAAGTATATGAAAACAAGATAATTCATGTCCCCCTTATACAAAATTATACTAATTACCTATTAACTAAAAATTTTGATAAGAAAATTAAGAACATGATAGTAATTAGCTAGGATCCAATGTTAGAGATTACATCAGACACTATTCTAAAACCTAATAATGCAATTCTTCATTTAACAATTACAACTCTAAAAGATGGCTATCATTATCATTTCCATCTAAGGGTACAGATACTAAGCACAAAGAGATTGAGTGAATTGACCAGGGAGTTATTGGCAGAAGGAGGATTTGTGCTGCAGGTAATGCAGCTACAGAAAATAAGTTCCCTTCTCCATTTCTGTAAACCCATTCCATCCCACTATAAACTTACCTATTTCTGGGAAACTGTATCAGAAAAGAAAAAGCATTTTTTTTTTCGGCAGAGCAGACAAAGGATAAACTACAGGAATGGCAGCTCTATTTCACCATTTTGCATTTATCTTTTGGAAGATTAGTTAATCCTGATCATTTTCTCTCAGGTTCCACTAGTTTCTACATTTATAGCTGGGCTTCATCATTAGACCTAAGAAAGCTGGGGCTACCTCAATGCTTGATATATTTTCCCATGAAATCAAAATTTCTAAATTCTTGTACTTTAAAGAAAAGAAACAATGTTAACTTGCAACCTAAAAACATCCTTTCAAAAACAAGAAAGAGATCAATGAAATATGGAATACTAACAAGATTAATGATGGTAGATGAATGAAGCATTTGAAGAAAGTTATATATATATATATATAAAAATAATTTTGTTTCAATAATGTGTCCATTAGACTTTCCCTTGGACTGGAAAGAAAAAGTGAATTATCAACATAAAATATGGGTAAATTTTCTACTATATTCTAAATAGCTAGATATGCTCATAGATAATGATGCACATACATAAAAATTAACTATTTAAATTGCAGAATTTCACTTTGCAATAAGTTGAGTTTCTTCTAAATTCAGCCAAGTTCATTATGCAAAATCAAGCCAATGATGTTTTAAATTTTAAGCCACCTGTCACTGTCCATGTTACCATGCATAACAAAGGGTAAAATTTGGTGCAAAAATCACACCAATTTTTAAAGAAGCATTTCTTAAAAAGATATTTAAAATCTGGGTGATACACATATGTATTATGGCAAGACAGAGAAATATGCCTTGGGAAGGGGGATTAGAGCAGTGGCTGTAAGTGAAAACCCTTTCCAAGTTTCTATTGATCTGCCGATTGTTCTTCAATCGTATTAAATCACATTAATTTAATTATGCCCCGCCACAATAATATTTCATTATATCAAATTGATCATTTCCCATTAGTTTAATTGCCACAAGCTAGGTATTTTTGGTCCTAACCCTTTTGCCCAGAGTTAGGGTTAAACTTTCAAAGGCTATTGTTTATTTTAAGAGGTACTGTGTATGTCACTTTAAGTCTTAGGAAGGAAAGACAACTATATAAATCTTATATATGTGTCTTATTCCTAATTGGGATTTCTAATGAGCAAAAGGATTCAAGGTTGAATCCTCATTGAACTTTTTTTCCTACATTTTCTATGATTCACGGTACCTGTACAGCTGGAAATAAAACCTATCAGGTTCCCAATAAAACTTGATGGGTTTTAGAACACATTCTATGACTGCTCATTTAAGATATGCATTACACAGAGGTTATTACGACACTCACTAAAAGCTCACTAAATCCATTTCAACAAAGCACAACCTTTTAACGGACTTGTCAATGTTTTAGCACATGCCCTAATTAGCACCATCTATTGGTCAAATTTACAAATTTCACTTTTAATGGATGGATTGATAGAAAAATTGTATTGATACTTCTGCAAAGTACAAAACACCAAAGCCACAGCCAATCTAAATAGTAAATAAAATCAATAATTAAAATAATAATGGAGTATTAAAATCATTACCAACACATATTTTCTTAGAAAAATTTTTTTTTTTAAATTTCAGACTAGAAACTATTTTTCTTCTAGTCAGTTACCTTTATCGGGAAAAGTAGTAAAGTATTTGTTTGTAATTTCATTTTTAAAATTTTTTATATAATAGTTTTGAAGATTTATATTGAAGATTCCTCTTAATATTCACTTTTCTCATTTAAATGCATATATAGAGAACCCTAAAAATGACCTTATGGATTTTTGTGTACATATAACTCTAGAAGTAAAAAAATTATTAAAAACTATCAAGTGTGCAAAAGTTAAAACATTTGCCATATAATATTTTCGCTGCTAAAATATTTCACAATTATCACAAAGGCTTTGTTTATTTCAGCAAATATTCATTTAGCTCTTAGTTAATATGAAGAATAAACAGGGGGTACTTACATACACAAAAAGAAAATAAAAACAGGGAGGAGAGGAAGAGAAAAAGAAGGGAGAAAAATTACACGTTTAGAGAAGTACTATAGAAGAAATAAAGTGATCAGGAAAAAAAAATCTGCCTGACATACTTGGCTGTGTAGGTTCTTTCCATTTTCGACACTGCATAGCAAGGAAGCCCCAACTGCATTCCAATTGTTTGAAGTTAACCCTAATCTCAGAGGCAAGCTTCATCATGGTGATCTGATATTAAATCATGCACTTATGGTTTCTAAACATCTCTAAGTGACAGTAAATTGGTTTAATTCTGTGGCTGGAAACAAATCCTCTGTTGAATTTATGTTCTTATTTGCTACTGAGAATTTCTGGAGAAATGCACAAAAATGTCACTAGCTTTTGAAGAATTCACATTAAGCCCACATATGTTCTATGTGTGTTACTCACATACACACTACATTAATACATTAATGCTCAGCCACTAAAGTTACATTGAACACTTTTGTGATTTAAATAAACAGTTGTATATTTTATAAGCTTACATATTCTCAAACATTTGATTTGTAGGATTAATTTTTTTATTTTATTTTTTACTTATTGTGCTTTTTCAAAAAGTTTTAAATTAGTCTTTACAAAATAAGATTTTAGAGGTACATAAAACTGTAATTCTGTTTTGTTTATATCTTTCCTTCTATTATAAGTCTCAAAAAATGGTGTACAATAAATAGTCCAAACTGAGAAACATTTCCTTGTTTATTTAGTGATTTTATCCAAAGCTTTCCTTAATGTGTGAGTCATAATTTAGAATAATAGTGAATCAAAGCAGGTATTATAAGGTGTTTTCTGTGTAACCTGACAAGTGAAGAGATCTGGTTTCTAGAAAGCTCTTTTTGTCTCTACTTATTTCTTTATTGAAGTTACTCAACCTCCTTGAATCCCTAATTTCTTCCTGGCTTATGCAGGCAGGGGGAAAAACAAAAGGTGAGTGTTAGAAGCTGACCAGGCTCTTTTTCTCACCTCACATGTCCCCCCCACCCCAATGAACTTTACAAAGCAAGCTGTGGCTGAACCTAGACATGGACATAACCATGAAAGTAATTAAAATAGTTCAAGCATTTCTCGTTTTACCAGGCATTGGTTTTTCCTGTATATTTCTTGTTTCTTCAAATTGTCCTTATAGGTTCATGATTTCTCACTTAAATATGATGGGACTGTGGCTTATTAAAATTAAGTACGTATCATTTAGGAAACCGAAGTGAGTATAGAATACACATGTGAGTTGCAAAGTAGCATGGAGTTGTATGATGGAAACTCTTTGGAATGGCACACATTGAGGATAATTTACATTCACTAGTCACATCACTCTTTTTTCCCATTTTTCTGGGTGTGGGTCTGAGGGTAGGGTGAGGTGTGAACAGCCTTCTACCAAGAATACAGCATGATGGCTGGGCATGGTGGCACACAACCATAATCCCAGTGGCTCAGGAGCGAAGACAGAAGGATCCTGAGTTCAAAGTCAGCCTCAGGAAAAGTGAGGCACTAAGCAAGTGAGTGAGACCCTGTCTCTAAATAAAATTCAAAATAAGGCTGGGGATGTGGCTCAGTGGTTGAGTGTCCCTGAGTTTTACCCCCAGTAACCTTCCCCCACCCCCCCCAAAAAAAGAAAAATAAAAGAGCATGAACATTTACTATCAAATAAAAGTAATCTGACTCCTAGTACTAGCTTGGAGACTTACAAATATTGGTCACATAGCTACGATCCCTGACTTTGTAAACTGTGATAAAAATAAAATTCAACTTTGTATAAATTCTCTCAGGGTGAAAATTATCTATCTAATGTTAACATGTATGGAGCACTTGTGAAAGTAGTAGTAGACATGAGTTTTATAAAAACTCTTCATGATGTGTGAAACAGAGGCTACAACAAGTTTTGACTCGACTAGACTCCTCTACACATGTTTCCAATGATAGAGGAAAATCAGAGGAGAAAAGAGAGAGCACATTCCCAGAGGGGGGAAAAATTGGAGGGAAGGAATTTTGTGCCAGAGATATGCAAATTTAGGCACCATGAAATGTGGATTAAATCCTCAAATATCTAGCAGAAAAATGATGCCGAGGGCTAGTGTGATTGGAATTCATGAGGAAATAAATATGGATTCTGCATCTGCCTTTTGTTTGACTAGCTGAGACAAAGTTAACCAGCAAACCAGAAAAGATAGAAAATATAAGTTTGTTTCCTTCAGCAATGAATGAATAATGGACCAATTTATAAACCATATAAACTATTAACTCAAAACACTGGGATTCGTTTTAAAGCCTACTTTTAACATAGTAGTTCAAATCTTTAACATGTGACTCAGAAAATCATGTGTATGCATTTCATGAGAAAGATCTTACTATATATTTATGGATAAAGAAGGAATGTGACTTGGTTTGAATAGCCCTGTCCAAAATTCAAGTTTTATCTGTGTGTTGGTAGTAAGAGTTGGTTATGCCATATCTTCTCTCCTGAATGGGTTAAGGCCATATTAAAGAGGATTTATGAAAACTTTGTTTCTCCTTCTCTTTGGCCTTCACCATGGGAGTACACAGCTTTTCTTTGATTTGGAAGATGCAGCAACAAGACGCCATCTTAGAAGGAGTGAACTGCCCTCAGTAGTCAACCATGCATGCCACGGCCTTAATTGTAGACATCACAGCCTCTAGAATTTATAAGAAAATGAACGTCCATATTTTATAATTACAAGTCTAAGGTATTTTTTTATGATAGCCCAAATAGAATAAGAATAACATCTGTTTGGATGCTTCTATTAAGAGCAAATGTTAGGGCTGGGGATGTGGCTCAAACAGTAGTGCACTCCCCTGGCATGTGTGCAGCCCAGCTTTAGCACCACATACAAACAAAGATGTTGTGTCCACCGAAAACTAGAAAATAAATATTTAAAAAAAATTCTCTCTCTCTCACTTAAAAAAAAAAAAAGATCAAATGTTAGTAAGGGTTCTCTTTATTCTGGTCTTGCAGATTACATGTATACACTCCACACTCACAGAGGACTGAGTTAAACTGAATACTTGAGATACTCATCATGCATAAATTACTAGCCAGTTGCAGAGTTTATTGATAGACTATATAACACCGCAACATGCTTTTAAATCAAAGTAATTGTGAAACTATAATGATGTCACAATTGATCATTTCTAGCTCCTTGAACTCCTAGGACCTTGGTCCTTTTTGTGGTAATTAATATTTCAATAGCCTTCATTGCATTTCTTAATGCTCAAATGATAAAAATAAAATCAGTGTCATGTTAGTTCATACCACTTTATTTTATTTTTTTCCTGAATGATCATAGTGTGACACATCATCTGGCAACAATCCTAGAGAATACTGATCACTTGTAATTTTTCTCTTGAACTCTCTCTTGTTACCTCCCTTAAAAAATAGGATTAATGTTCTATATACTCATCTGCTGTACCTCGATGAAAAGTATATTACTGCTATATTCCTGGTTCTACATTTTAAGCCAAGGATCTCTAGTGCTATTGGGATGTTGAACATAAACTGAAAATTGTTTTTACTAAATTTATGCATGGTTATTAACCACATAATTGCTTGTAGTGTGTATATATAGGTATGCGTGTGTGTGTCTGTGTGTGGGTGTGTATTCCAAAAAAGATAGTCTTTTGCTTATTAAGCAGTGGCTTATAAACTCTTTTACTTGTAAGATGTAAGAAGAATTATTGTTGCCAATATATCTCATACAGATGATATAAGAATTAATAATTTAGTGATTATGTGTCAAATAACTGAGTAGAATATAATAGAAGATTTTTTTTCTAGATCTTTAATTTGGAAATCACATCCTATCATCTGAATTGTGGCTTGATAGAGGTAGTCAGTTAATGCATCTCTTCCTTCCCTTTCTTCCATTGCTTATGAACTCTCTTCTAATAACTATAATTCAGAAAAGTTGTTCTGGAATTTTGTCAATAATATTTTCCCTAATCTGGCAAATTCAAATAAATAATAAGTTGGAAGTTAAAACAAAAGATAAATGCCTTATGAGTGTGAGTAATTATTTTTCTTTATTATATTTATGGTTTAGTTTGTCTATTGGCCCTGGTTTTATCCACATAGAAAGATGCTAAAATTTATTAACGAGTTCAATATATATGGGTTCTATATAACTCTATATGACTTACATGAGTGGTGAATGCTTGTCTGGACAATTTCAAGAAAACTTAACAATCCTCATGACTTCATATGCAAAATCCTAAAATGCTAAGCCTATGAGCCATAGACTGCTATAAAGAGAGTTCTGTCAGAAAGAAGCCAAGTGAATGGCAAGCACGAGGACAAAGTGAAACAGCTGGGCAAACGTTTTCCCTGGAGTAATAGTGGAAGCACTGCAAGATGATTTATGGCAACACAATGCATGTAAGGAAAATAAACAAGATTTTTATGTCAAAGCACAACTTGAAGTCATATTCCCTGATCACTGTCCTGCTGAATGTATTACTAAGCATGTATACACAACTTCTAACAGTGAATCTAGCATATCCAATATGGGCATGTTCTTGGCAGAGCACATGAGACTTGATTCATTTCTGTACTGCTCCATTACCAACTCCAACAGCATTACATCTCTGCTGGGAAATGAACTATAACATCAGGTTCCTAAGTAACTCTGCAGCATTTCAAAAGTATGTCCTGGAACCCATTTTGTTTCTCCTAATTGATTCCATCCTCATCATTTTGAACATAAATGGGACATCATGTTTAGAAATATGCTGGATTGTTACTTTCAGCTCACATGTCTTTCCATCTCTGTATATCTAAATCACAGACTGGCATATACATGTCATATTGAAAACAGCATTTTATCTTCCTTCTGAGTTGCATAGAAAAAAAAGTATATGTAGTATGTACACATACATACAATTCTTTTGACCAAATTCATCTGAAATTATCTGCACACTGTCAGTTAATAGCATTAAAGACTAAGGGGGGATTTAATGTTTTTATTTTACTTTTACACAGAGTAAAGTTTTAATTAACCTGCCTGACTTACCTAACAGTAAATTCCCCAATATAATGCATCAGAATTAATAGCAAATCTGTCTTATAGCATTGCAACCATGATGGCATTTCTGCAGTCACCAAACCATTGAGCAAGACAGTATCTCATACAATCTTCAAATATTAGTGACGAATGCATCCAGACATCATGTTTGATAAGAAGCAAAGTAGGCTTTTATCAAATTTAATGCTCTTTCCATTATTTCAGAGGTGAGGAGCAAACAGTAAAATGTTATTAACATTTTATATACATTGCATTTTCTCAAGGACTTGTTTGCTATTTGTTCCATATTTGAGAGTACTGTATAATCTACTTGTAACTAGATATAGAAAATATTTTGCAGGGGCTGGGGATGTGGCTCAAGCGGTGGCACGCTCACCTGGCATGCGTGCGGCCCGGGTTCGATCCTCAACACCACATACCAACAAAGATGTTGTGTCCGCCGAGAACTAAAAAATAAATATTAAAAAGTCTCTCTCTCTCTCTCTCTCACTATCTCTCCTCTCTCACTCTCTCTTTAAAAAAAAAGAAAGAAAATATTTTGCAGAACAGTAAGGATCAAAGATGTAGGACAGATTGAAAAATTGGGAAGATATCTGTGTATTTTGTATTTTTTCTCAGTCTATGATTTAGAATTGTTAAAGTATTATCTTTTAACTTAAGGTATGATCACTTAATAACCCTTTATAAAGGGCAGACATTTCAAAACATTTGATCGCAAAAAAGCAAATCTAATTATTTAATTAATTGGAATAATAATTTACAATGTTAATTTTCTTATTTCATCTTTTTCACTTGTAAGCATTTTTTTTTTACTTGGGTGAGGAATTAAACAAAAAAGCCTCAGTTCAAATCAATCTGTCCATTAAATCATGCCACTAGTGTTTACAGATAAATGAGAAAAACACTCTCAACATGAAACTGAAAACAAAGCAAAAACTACTTTGACAATTCTTTGGTGATAAGTTGAATAAATATGACATTTTGAAAATAAAGGTAACTGTAAAGTTAAATTTTATTTACTGGATCATAATTCTCTGGTAGTTATTAATACCACATGGCCTTTGCAGTCACAAGCAAGCCATAGAATTATGGTAAGGATTGCTCTGATGGGCTATGTATCCCAGTAGTACAGACATACCATTGTATAAGAAATGATATTTCAATTCTTTCCATGACATATTATACATATTGCAATGTAGCATGATTTACAACAGATATATAATTTTAAAATTCTAACATAATTTGTTTTAGGAAAAGAGAACATGTACTTTTCTCAAGAGAAAAATTTAAACAGCAGCAAGGGGTTAAAAGCAATCCCCAAATAATGATGCTTAAACTATAAAATAAGGTGTGAAAAAAACATATGTGTTGGTAAACTAATATATCCAGCTGACAAAGTATCTTAGCTATCAATTTTTTTTTTACTAGAAACCAGACTATCATGGTCAAAACTATTCTGTTTTACTGCTAGTGGGAAAGAAGTGTACAGGAAATATCAACCCCTATGGCTGATATTTTGAAAGGAAGCTGATGAAAATTGAAGTTACAAAAGTCACTTCCAAGAACTGCAAAAAAGCAACAACATCACCACAAAATGACTACTTCTCTTATCAGTTCCATCAATAGATGACATCCATTAACAGAATTTACAATGTTTACTTTAAGTAGAGGAAAGAAAAAAAATTACTAGTCAAAACTGCTTGTTACTGTGTGAACCAAGACTCCACCTTTCCAATATGATTTCTCCCAAAACCTGTGGCAGCCTATACTTTTTAGTAGCTTCTAGCAAGATAAATCAATAGGGAGAGTGCCATACAACTGCATCAAATTGCAGTCGTAGACTGAAACAGCCTGAGGTGAATTCTAATTCAACACTGTTACACTGAAGAAAATTTTCTATTTAGTAAGAAAGCAAGAAAAGCATGGATTTCCCACGTTTCCATAACCAGCTCAGTACTGACAAATTAGCTTTTGTTAATAAATGTTTCTTAAAGAACACAGTTCAAAATTACATTACATAATATATTATAAAAAACTTTGTTCTGTTAGTTGGTTTAGGAATTAAAGCTGATAGTTAATAAGAATTATGTGATTTTTTTATATGTGTATATTACTAGAAATATTTTTGGACTTTTTTTATATCAATCCCTCAGATTTGACAATGGAGTTTACTGTTTTGTTTTACTACAAATGCATTTACATTTTATTGCAAAAAATTTAGAAAATGAAAAAAAAGAAGAAAATGAATTTGAAAAAATATCAAATAGCCACCACTCAGGTAAGCAAAGTTGACAATTTTTATTGAATGTGGCTCTCATTTTTTTCTATTTTAATACACAGTTACATATTTATCTCTAGAAAAACAACACTGTGTGTGATATTGTCTTTGGATCACTGCTTTTAATTAATAATTGGTTGACCAAAATTCCCTATGCTATTACATTTATTAACTGTATGTTTTATATGAATTTAAAGTGATTCATCAATATATTCTAATTTATATGGATATTCAGTAATATCTAGTTTTTTATCTGGTAAAGAAAGTATTTTGCTGCAACAACGTTTAATTTATATTTTATTTATTCCAAAGCATTAAAAATTCCTAGTACCTCTTTATTTTTCACACTAGAAGAATATGAACTCTATCCAAGCAAACATTTATCATTGAGGCAAAGAAGTTTGGAAATGAATCTAGACTCAGAAACCCAAAGAGAACATGGAAAGAAGAGCTAGTAGGAAAAGCAATTGTCTTAAAATGCATCAGAAGTGGAAGTGTCAACAACAGAAAGAAGGTGTAGGAAGTTTAGGAAAGGAGAATAACTAAGTCAATGTTTATTTATAAATTATGTAATTTAAAGCAACTTTAATTTACCAAACACTTATGAAGTATGAAATATTTCTAAGACAGGAGTCAGGCCCTAAATTATTCATTTCAATGATAATGTGATATTTGGAAGACCAGTGGGGAGATCCTGCAAATATGACATGAATGTAATGACATTGTAAACTGAGGTACAAAGAGTAGATGGAGTAATTCAGGAACAAAGATGGAATCTGAGCTTGATTTTTGATGACATTTAGATCCATTTCTGCACACTAGAGTTGCCTTATTACTGCTCATTCATTTAACTTTGTTCTGGCTATCACAAAATACCGTTTTACAGAGAATCTACAAAGTATGAAAAGCTTAAAAATAAGAGTGAATAAGATATATTTACGCAGGTGTTAGCCATTTCCATATTCATTGTTACATCCCAACTTTAAACAATCTAGTTGCAAATAAGTTTACACACATGCAACAATCAGGTTCTTGTGGAATGCATGTTTCCCTAATAAAATATATTTGAAGGAGTGAAAATTAATGCCTCATACTTTGTTAACTCTATTGATAGAGATGGCAAAACAAAATCAGGGAACTACAATGATAGACAGCAAAGGAATAAGCATAAGAGGTGACTCTACCCAACTTACAGATGAGAAGGCACTTTGGAAAGCATAAGAGCACAACTGTAGCAGTAGTTGTGAAAACCTATTCAACCAAAGGGCCTCGTTATCCGTATAAAATTATGTTTACCATGTTAAAATATCTTCCAATATTATTCAATTAAAGGCCATTTGCAATGTTATGTCAAAATATGGCACTAACATAATAAAATTCAACTATAAGGAGCAAAATGCTTGAGACTTCTTTTCAAGTGTTCCTATCACCACTGAATTGAGCAATTATTTAATACATTAATTTTCACACTGGACACTGTTACCATAGCCCTTTTCGTAGTATGCCATGATCAAAAAAACATTCAATAATCTCTGTTAGCCCTAGAAAAGAAAACTTCCCAAGAAGGCCTGGGTTTCTTGCTATTCTTTCTAGAATATCTCTGGAAAACTGGAAAGATTCCATGAATCATGAGGGGCTGATGACTATAAATAAGACATAAAATCATAAAATGGAGTATTGTTTGTAATCAAGTATATTATGCCTATTTCACACACTTCTAATCATTCCTATCTGAGTTTCAGGCCATGTGGTATTCTGGAAGTTATATAAAAACACCATCCTTAGTACAACCACCTGTGTTATTTACTTATTTTCTCCTAAATCCACCGGGGGATTCCCTGCATTGTCTTGGCAGCTCAGCAGGACCATTCATGATGTTGTTCTTCTTTCTTTGTGTCTGTCACTCTTGGCCAGTTGGCCTTTCTCCTCATGGTTACAAGATGGTTTCTGCATTTTGGTCCTTTACAAGGAATAGAAAGGGAAAAGGCTTTTTCTTTTTGAGATAGCAGTTTCTGTGGTGTGTGTGTGTACATGTGTGTATATGTGTGTGTGTGTGTGTGTGTGTGTGTGTGTGTGTGTGCGATTGAACTTGTACTCAGAGTGTATGCCTAAGAAAAACAGATAAACATAACCAAGATCAATCATTAATTAACCCTTGTCCCTGGCTTGGGAATTATGCCTCCCCTCCAACAGGTGTTATCTTCAGCTTTCTGGGCTATTTCTGAGTCATTTAAAACATAGGCCTTTGTCCCTAGAGATGTGGGAAGCACTAAATTGCTTCTCATTGTAGACTTACACAGCCTAATTTTTCTTCTTAATAGTCACTCGGAGTGTCTTGTGAACAATGTATTGCCCAAGGTCAATAATCAATGAGGACAGTAATTAAGTGGTGCCTGAGTATTTCTGGGAAGGCCACGGCTCTGCATGTTGTAATCAGAATTCTCTCAATGCCATATTCCCTTCAAACAATTGGCCTCAGTACTTCTGTGATTGGAGACCAGAATAAACTTCATTTCAGCAGCACCAGTTCTATGAATGAATCTCTGCTGCAAACTTGCATGCTGTTTTCTGTGTTCTTCCTACCCCATGGATTAAACCTCTCTGCCAACACAATATGAGCATATTTCAAAACATCTCTTATTTTTTTTATTGGTTGTTCAAAACATTACAAAGCTCATGACATATCATCTTTCATACATTGGATTCAAGTGGGTTATGAACTCCCAGTTTTACCCCAAATACAGATTGCAGAATCACATCGGTTACACATACACATTTTTACACAATGCCATATTAGTAACTGTTGTATTCTGCTACCTTTACTATCCTCTACTATCCCCCCTCCCCTCCCCTCCCATCTTCTCTCTCTACCCCATCTACTGTAATTCATTTCTCTCCTTGTTTTTTTTCCCATTCCCCTCACAACCTCTTATATGTAATTTTGTATAACAATGAGGGTCTCCTTCCATTTCCATGCAATTTCCCTTTTCTCTCCCTTTCCCTCCCACCTCATGTCTCTGTGTAATGTTAATCTTTTCCTCCTGCTCTTCCTCCCTGCTCTGTTCTTAGTTGCTCTCATTATATCAAAGAATACATTTGGCATTTGTTTTTTAGGGATTGGCTAGCTTCACTTAGCATAATCTGCTCTAATGCTATCCATTTCCCTGCAAATTCCATGATTTTGTCATTTTTAGTGCTGTGTAATACTCCATGGTGTATAAATGCCACATTTTTTTTTATACATTCATCTATTGAAGGGCATCTGGGTTGGTTCCACAGTCTATCTATTGTGAATTGTGCTGCTATGAACATCGATGTGGCAGTATCCCTGTAATACGTTCTTTTAAGGTCTTCAGGGAATAGTCCAAGAAGGGCAATAGCTGGCTCAAATCATGGTTCCATTCTCAGCTTTCCCAGGAATCTCCAAACTGCTTTCCAAATTGGCCTCACCAATTTGCAGTCCCACCAGCAATGTAGAAGAGTACCCTTTTCCCCACATCCTCGCCAGTACTTGTTGTTGTTTGACTTCATAATGGCTGCCAATCTTACTGGAGTGAAATGGTATCTTAGGGTGGTTTTGATTTGCATTTCTCTGACTGCTAGAGATGGTGAGCATTTTTTCATGTACTTGTTGATTGATTGTATGTCCTCCTCTGAGAAGTGTCTGTTCAGGTCCTTGGCCCATTTGTTGATTGGGTTATTTGTTATCTTATTGTTTAATTTTTTGAGTTCTTTGTATACTCTGGATATTAGGGCTCTATCTGAAGTGTGAGGAGTAAAAATTTGTTCCCAGGATGTAGGCTCCCTATTTACTAATCTTATTGTTTCAAGGAATTTGGAGCCAGACCCCACAATATGTAGATCACAGCCAACTTTTTCTTCTATCAGACACAGAGTCTCTGATTTGATATCAAGGTCCTTGATCCATTTTGAGTTAACTTTTGTGCATGGCGAGAGAAGGGGATTTAGTTTCATTTTGTTGCATATGGATTTCCTGTTTTTAGTTGTACCCCTGTGGATTAGTCTGTGTTTGCTCTATTCTGTACCATTGGTCCACCCGCCTGTTTTGGTACCAGTATCATGCTGTTTTTGTTACTATTGCTCTGTAGTATAGTTTGAAATCTGGTATTGCTATGCCGCCTGATTCACACTTCCTGCTTAGAGTTGCTTTTGCTATTCTGCGTCTTTTATTTTTCCATATGAATTTCATGATTGCTTTATCTATTTCTACAAGAAATTCCATTGGGATTTTGATTGGCATTGAAAAAGGCGACATCACAACAGATACTACAGAAATACAGAAGATAATTAGGAATTATTTTGAAAACCTATATTCCCATAAAATAGAAGATAGTGAAGTCATCGATAAATTTCTTAAGTCATACGATTTGCCCAGACTGAGCCAGGAGGATACACACAATTTGAACAGACCAATATCAATGGATGAAATAGGAGAAGCAATCAAAAGACTACCAACCAACAAAAGCCCAGGACAACGGGTATACAGTGGAGTTTTACAAAACCTTTAAAGAAGAATTAATACCAATACTTTTCAAGTTATTTCAGGAAATAGAAAAAGAGGGAACTCTTCCAAATTCATTCTATAAGGCCAATATCACCCTGATTCTGAAACCAGACAAAGACACCTCAAAGAAAGAAAACTACAGACCAATATCTCTAATGAACCTAGATGCAAAAATCCTCAATAATATTCTGGTGAATCAGATACAAAAATACATCAAAAAAAAAAATGTGCACCATGATCAAGTAGGATTCATCCCTGGGAAGCAAGTATGGTTCAATATACGAAAATCAATAAATGTTATTCACCACATCAATAGACTTAAAGATAAGAACCATATGCTAATCTGGATAGATGCAGAAAAAGCATTCGACAAAGTACAGCATCTTTCAAAACATTAGAAAAACTAGGGATAACAGGAACTTACCTCAACATTGTAAAAGCTATCTATGCTAAGCCTCAGGCTAGCATCATTCTGAATGGAGAAAAATTGAAGGCATTCCCTCTAAAATCTGGAACAAGACAGGGATGCCCTCTATCACCACTTCTATTCAATATAGTTCTCAAAACACTGGCCAGAGCAATTAGACGAAAGAAATTAAAGGCATAAAAATAGGAAAAGAAGAACTTAAATTATCACTATTTGCCGACAACATGATTCTATACCTAGAAGACCCAAAAGGGTCTACAAAAAAACTACTAGAACTAATAAATGAATTCAGCAATGTGGCAGGATATAAAATCAACACACATAAATCAATGTCATTTCTGTATATCAGCGACAAAACTTCTGAAACAGAAATGAGGAAAAACAGCCCATTCACAATATCCTCAAAAAAAAAATACTTGGGAATTAACCTAACAAATGAGGTAAAAGATTTATACAATGAAAACTACAGAATCCTAAAGAGAGAAATAGAAGAAGATCTTAGAACATGGAAAAATATACCCTGTTCATGGATAGGCAGAACTAACATCATCAAAATGGCAATATTACCAAAAGTTCTCTATAGGTTTAATGCAATGCCAATCAAAACATCTCTTATGTCTTCAACGAAAGATACCTGTTGTCAAATCATAGAGCCTCTACTTGAACTTATCCCCCATAACTGTAGTATTTGTTTTACTCAAGAGGTACTATCTGCACTGTACTCTACAAGGTAATAACATCACAACTCTTTAATAAAGTCCAACAAATGGCACATCCATGTTCAAATTTGGAAAATTCTGATTCTCTTTCTTTTCCCTCCATTCAGATTCAAACTTGCCAAAGGCTACTTTCATCAAGTTTCCATCAATACTATACCAAGCTCCACCTTCAGTCTAGATCAGGAATGTAATTAATCTAATATACTATCACTTCATGTCAAATTATTCTTGTTGCTAATTGGATCTGATTATATATTCCTAAATTATGAAAACACACTCACCTTTTGGGTTTTGTTTCTGGTGGATAGGCCTACTTTAGGAACTTTTTATTAAGATAAAGTTTTTCTATAACTTAGGACTGACTCATTTGACTGGATCATCCTTGCAGAACTGAAGTCTTCCTAGTAAACTAAAGCCAGGTGACAAGAGCATTAAACCTGTCAGCCAATTTACCTAATTTATATCCCTGGTCTGTTCACATGACTCTTAAATACTGATGTTTTGATTCTTCATTGTCAAATTGAAATTCTTTCTGGAAAATTATGTTTTTCCTCAGTAGATTTTATCATGCTAAATTATTTTATACTCAGAAGTTACTTCTCTTTTGACCCAGTAGTTTTTATTGTTTTTCATTTAAGATAATTGTCTACTTCTGTCTCAGTTATTCAGAAAGTATCTTCAGAACCAACTGTAATTTATTTTCTTAATCTCAAATCAGAATCCACTCTGAAAGTCAATGTGATTAACTGTCAGGCTGCCCTGGAAAATCTACAATAAATAACCATTTCATTCAATGAAGCAATTTCAATTCATAATCTAGAACCAAGACAGAGCAGTTTTACAGAGTAAATCCTTTTGATCTGGCCAATAAAAGTACATTAATTCTAAAACTTAAAAAAAACAGAGCAACAAAAAAATGAAACAAAAACAAAAACACTAATTTTCTTTGTGTTGTAAGAACATTTAAAAAATTTTTACAACTAAATATATCAGTCAAAATAGGGGAAACTATTTATAGTAATATTATCATGAAAAGGATTTTAGACCTCATAATCACCCAGCAGCATATAATTCTATTCCAGGACCTTTAATGGACAGAATTAAAGAAAAATGAAAGCATTCCACACTTTCTTCTAGGAAGTAAACTTAACAAATATCCTATTTAAAAAATGTGATGTTAACAAAGAGTCAATTTAATAAATATTCCATTACACTTCTCCTAGAGCAGCGTGTGAAAGTAGATTTCACTCTCTTTAATAATAACTCAACTGAGCTGCCAGAAAATATATTTTAAAATTGAGTTTTTGTTTTTGTTGTTTTAGGCATAGACAAAGATTTCTTATACCAGGAAACCTAAGTAGTGCAACATTACTGTAACTCATGCAAGTTTAGATCTACAGACACACAAAGGGAAGCAACTAATAAAATAAAAATCTGCCTTTATGTAGATCATATAACAGAAACACAGGAAGAATCAGAATAGAAGACAACAATCCCAAACAGCCTCTTTCCCAGATTTCTCTTCGTTTGTTTCTCAAGTTGGGTTTCATGACTCTTGTAATCTGAGAGACTGTCTGAAATATCCCCAGGATGAAATGCCTGCAAGAAGAGATCCTGGGGAGCAAATGTTATACCCAGCAGTAAGGTTCTTACCAGAAAAAAAAAGAAGATAATTTTAAATTGAGTTAGGAAAATATTTTTGCATTCAGAAATATCTTCAAGAATTTTAAATCACCTCTGTAATTACTATTTATGTTGCAAATGGAATTATGTTCCTCCAGAAGCTCCTATACTAAAGGCTAAAACCCCCAGTTCCTTAGAATGTGATTGTAATTGGAAATGGGATCTTTAAAAAGGCAATTGAAGTTGAATCAGGTCACAGGTGGATCCTTAATCCAATAGGATCAGTTTATTTATAAGAGGAGAAATGGACTATGAGGACACACTGAGAGGTGTCCAGATCCAGGCCAAGAAGGGAGACCCTAGCCTGTTGGCATTTCAATCCTGTATTTCTAGCATCTATGACTATGAGAAAATATACTTTTTATTCTTTAAAAAAATCTATGATATTTTGTTTGTGAAGCCATAGTAATCTAATACTTCTATGTTAGAAATTTGTAGGATTTTTTCTCAACTCAAATTGTTTTGATTCCCTTATTTCTCCAGAAAAATGTTCTTCATTGGGAAGTTACCACTTATTTAGATGTCCTATGCTTTCATTTTTCCTTTGCTGACTACTAAATTCTAAAAACTGACAACCAATTTCTAAACTATGAGTTTAATTATAGATGTTTTGATTATTGGTGTAACTGGAAACAATGAAACAACACTGTAAATATACTCATTTCAGTTCAGTTACTATCCTCTCAATAACCAAGGAGTTAACTGGTATATGATAAGACAGAGAAAATGTTCTCTTTGCAAAATTCTATCCTGAATTTTTAGGATGTCCTTTCATCATTCCCAAACTTCCCCAAATGAAATGGAAGAGACAAAGTTGAAAAGAAGAAAAATCAAAGTGGAGAGAAAAAAAGAAAAAAATTCAGCCAGTGTGGTAAAATTTTAAAATTGCATTACTGTAATACAAAGAGACAAAAGAGAAAAATATAAAAGCAATATATGAAGTAATTAAAGCCACAACATGTTCAAAGTCAATGACAGATATCAAAACACAAAATCAGGAAGGTGAGAAAATACTGGGCAAGATCAATACCAAAATTTAGCTTATACCTGGGTGTTTCACTCTATACTGCAGAAAACCAGACACTGAGACATTGAGGAAAATTTATAGGAGGTCAGGCAGGGGACTATTTTATTTTATTTATAAAGAAGAATGACAATTGATTTCAAGTAAAGGAGAGAAAAGTAAAATAATTAAAAGTATATGTATGTATATATATATATATATATATATATATATATATATAACCTAGAAATCTTGATCACTAAAATTAACCTTTATAATTCAAGAGAAGTGTTTCAAAGACTAACAAAAAATAGGGATTGTGTTTCCTCGAAACATACACTGAAGATACTTTAAAAGAAATTCTTAGGGCAAAGGAAAATGTTGTAGGTTAGAAACGTGGATGTACAAGAATGAAGGAATAATGCTGGAGAAAAAGAAATTAGAATAAATTAATTATTTGATTTTGTTTTCTTTAAATTCTTAATTAATTTAAAAGAAAACCAGGTTTAAAGCTATACAATAAGAATATATATGGATGGTATAACTTATGAATAATGAAATAAAAACTACAATCAATGCCAAGAGAGAAAGGACAGATATCAAATACTTTTGTGAATTCTATCATCATTTCATGTAAAATGGTGTTGTGCTATTGTAAGAACACTAGATTAATTACAACTAAATATTATAAACTCTTGGGCAATTGCTTAAGATTTTTAAACATCAGCATAATTAATATGCTAAGAGAAGAGATAACTGGAACCATACAAAACCTTAGTGTAAAATTAGAAAAGGCAGAAAAATAGTGATAAATAATATTGAAATTAATATGGAAAAGCTAAAACATGGTAGATATTAATCTAAATTCAGTAAAAATTAAATTTTAATGGTGTGAATTTACCAATATAAATACAGAGATGGTCAGATGAATTTTTTAAAAAGAACAATAAAAAGGTTATCTATAAGAAACTTACTTTAAATATAAAGTATCTGACGAGTTAACAGTAAAAACATATTTCATATTATTTAGAAATTTATATCATGCTGATTCTAATCAAAGTAAGGATATATGAGATATAGAAACTTCAGACAAAGCACAATTCAGAACAAGATAAGCAATTAGCATGAACAGGCACACAGGCAAATTTATAAATAGGGGATTCTTTGTACAAGAAGAAATAAACAGTTTTAATATATACATACCTAAAACACAGTATTAAAAACATGTAGAGCAAACTATCAATGGGAAGGATAATTGCAAAAATCCATTGTTATAACTGAAGACTTCACAACTTTAACTAATAATCAATAGATCAAACAGAAAATAATATGTCAGGATAGACCTAAATAGTACTGCCAATCAACTCACTATACTAGACTTCACAAACTAGCACAGACTATATTTTCTTCTTTAGTTCATGGGAAACATTTACCAAATTAGATCATTTTATGGGTCATAAGACATACTCTATAGAAGATATTAAAAGTGCAAAACAAACAAAAAAAATTACAAATGCATTAGGGGAAAAAATAAATAGATATAAACCTAACAAAAACTATACAGAATCTTTATGTGGAAAACTACAAATCTCTGACTTAAAAAATAAAATCATACAGTGCAAATAAAAGGAGAGAGATTCTGAAATCATGGATCATAGATCTCAATGTTATAAAGATTATGTTTTTTCCCAACTTAATCAATTCATGCAATATTAGTCAGATTTTCTGAAAGATGATTGGTATTTGCAGACAAAAATGATTCTAAAGTATATATAAGAAAATGAAAGGCATAGAATAGATAACACAATGCTTAAAAAAAAAATTGGAGAACTCACAAGCCTTATGTGGTTTCATCAATCAAGACAAAATGGTACTGGAAAAAAAAAAGATGCATAGCACAATGAAAAACAAAAGGAAGTTCAGAAATAAATAAATAAATAAATAAATACAAATACATTATTCTAAAAATAATACACAAAATAATTCATTCAGTTAAACATAGTTTTTCCAACAAAATTATAGAAAAATTGAAAGCCCACTAATCAGAAGTGAACCTAGACATAAACATAACAGTTTAATTTAAATTCCCTCTGATTAATCAAAGGTCGGTTGAAAGGTAAAATTAAACTGTAAAACTCTCAGAAAAAAACTTAAGATAAAAGCTATGTGGTTTTGGGGGATATTTTTTATACAAAATCAAAGATATAATCCATGAACGAGAAAAAATTGATAAGTTTGGACTTCACTAATATTAGAACCTTCTTTGTGAGTGACACTATAAAAAGGATAAAAAGACAAATGACAGACTGGGATAAAATATCTGTTAAACATATATATGATAAAAGGACTTCTATCCAAAATATAAAAATAACTCGTAATACACAGCAATAGAAAAATAAACAACCCAACTAAAAATTGAGAAAAATCTTGACAAGACACATCAATAAAGAAGGCATACAGATGACAAAATATGATTTATATGACCAAATGTTTTTTATTAGAGAAAATTAAAATAAATGAACAATCAGATCTCATTATATATATATTGGAAAGAGTGAAATCTTAAATACTGAACATTCATTTTGCTGGTAAGGATGCTGAATAGCAACAACTCTTAATCATTGCTGGTGGGAATGCATAATGTTACAGACACTTTGGAAAAATTTTAGCAGTTCATCAAGAAGTTAAGTGGTCTTACCTTTTGATGTACTAGTTATATTCCTAGTTATTTATGCAACTTATTTGAAAATATATGTCCACACATAAATCTACTCTTGAGTGTTTACAATAGCTTCATTCATAATCAACACAAAATAAAGCAACCCCAATATTCCTCACTAGGTAAAGGACAAACAAGTTGTATTACTTTTCTATAAATGAATGTTGTTCTGCTCTCAAAAGGAATGAGTCATAAAGTCAGGCAAATGCATGATGTGTCTCAAGTGCAAATGCAAGATTCCATGATGACAAGATTACATATTGTAAAGTTATATTTAAAGACATGGTGGCAGGAGAAAATTACAGAGACAGTAAATGAACACTGGATTTAGAGATTTAAGGATGGGAACTCTGAATATGTGAATTAACAAGCTTGTTTGGTCAGGAAAACTGTATATTGCTGTGATGATGGTGAAATGACAATATGTATTTGTAAAACATATACATGATGCAATACAATGAATCAGTTAGGAAACTGGAGAATCCCAGGATGGAATGTCAACCTTGAGAAAACATCTCACTGTACTAGAAATATTTTGAACAGCTTTCCTAAAAGGAGTAAAAAGTGTTGACCTAAATAAATTTGGAAAGTAAGAGAGTCTCTAAAACTCAAGGCAGAAGGAATCAAGCAATTGCACATAAGCATGGTAAGTTTTGCCAACAAGGGTTCCCATATGGGTTCAGGTTAACACTTCTGAAACCACATAACTGAACCCTATAATTGGTTGGGTTTTGGCTGTAACAGTTTGATGAATCAAAAAATATTACTGTCAAGGCAAGGAATCTGGAAGCAGTACCAATTTCCTAAAGAGTAAAAAGCCAGAAAGCATTAAGGAGATGATTAGAGACTAATTTGAATAAGCAAACTAAGCAGAAAGAAGGCAGGCATAGGTTTTAACTCCAATAAAAACTCATCTTTAGCATGGAAAAAGATGACAGATTTGGTTTTTACTGAACAGGAGCCTCTGAAAATAACTACACAAACAAAGAATTTAGAACCAATTTTGTTACAAAATTAAGTAGGCCAAAATGATATTGTCCCCGCCCTTGTGGAGTAAACAATCTAGTAGAAGATTGAGCTTTGTAGAGGACAAGGACAATGTAGTGCTTTATGTGTAATAATAGAGTGATTAAAATGCTTTGGTAGTGCAGAAAATAGACCAATGTATTCATTTTCACCAAATTATTCAATTTGTTCAAAGTTTTATTATTCCTGTGGATCATATGAAATCCTTATCCTGATAGACCCAAACTGATTGTTCAGATAACTCATTATACATGCTTTTTCTCTAAGGCAACTTCCTTTTTAGAGATACTGAATCACTATAATTAAATAGCATTTCCCCATAATGAGATACATTATGTTCTGTTAAGTGACTCTCCACCTTAAAAATGAATTTATGAGAGGAAGCACTCATTTGAAATATAATAATAATCTTTTTGTGACATTTAATTGGTAATTTATCTTTTTAGTTTATGATGAGTTATGTGTATTTTTTAATAAAATATATAAATTGGTTACCATCTTCTATAAATTTGATTAATTATTTACACAAAATAAAAATTATCTATACTAGATTGATATAAAATAGTTTCTAATATTCAGCCTTTAATTTGAACTGTTTGATTCCTAATCCCTTGCCATGTCCCTAGGCTATTTCTTTCATTCTTTTATGGGTATTTCCAATTGGTACTCCTATTTCCATAAAATGGAAATTGTGATGACTGCTTAAGTATTCATGGGGCCATTACCTAGGAACTGAAAAAAAAATTAACTGTAGATAAAGGAAAATCCAAATAATATTCCTAAATTTAATGCAGAGAATATGAAAAGTTGTTTGATTCAAACTTTATTTTCAGCAAATTATTATTATTGTATATTATAATTTGTAGATTATTATCAGCTCGAATTTTTTCAAACTTTGGTTTTATAAATATACAGAGGAAGAGTAATGTCATCAAATAAAAAAAAACAGTGAAATGAATCTGACCTAATTTTCCTATGTACATATATGAAGATACCACAATTAATTTCACCATCATGTACATCCACAAGATACTAATTTTAAAAAATAAATAGACAAAATTACAAGCAAATAGCAGAAAGATCAGTATAGAAGAGGGAAGGGAAGCTGGGGAAAGGGAGGAAATGAGGAAGTATGGGGGACTGAATTAGAACAAATTATTTTTTATGATTTTATATTTTTTTCTATAAGAATCCATGTTATGTATACCTAAAATAACATATAAAAATGGAAAAAAATTAAAGATAAACAATGCTTAAAATTCAAAATAAATATTAAATATATTTACATGTAAATATTTATACTAGAATGATTTGTATATGAAATTTCAATCTCTTATTTTCAAGTTATTTTCATAGGTCTAAAGGATAATTGAAGTTTTATATACCCAAATTTTGATTAAAACAACATCACCTTCTAATGGATTTCCTTCATTCTAATTCCCAAAGTTGCTTATTTCCTGTCTATTAAAAGTCCATTTCTAGAACATTAACCAATTTTTCTAATTATTCTAAATCTTGATCAAATTGACAAATGGCTATTGTATTATACACCAGTCAAAAGCCACTTATTTTCTGCACAAAATGCAATTTCCAAGTCAGATATCATTTCAGAAATCTAGATGTATTAGAAAGTAAAGAAGAAGATGGCCACGAATAGAATGCATCACACCCCATGTACCACGCCACTGCGCAGGCGAATAATGAGTTAGAACGACAAAAAACTATCTTGTTAGGAACTTACAGCAAAATGGGGGTGCACCAAAACCTAGAGGAAGGATTTCCAGCACCAAGGTCCCGTAATTGAGTCTCAAACACGAGCCAACTGTGTGACCGGAGATCCTGGCTGACTGATCCGCACTGCCCGCCGAGAAGTGGCCAGCAAACAGAGAGAAACATTGCTGGGGATTCTGTGGAATCCTGCTGGCTGAGCCCTCACTGAGCCCCAGGCTGAGTTCGGGATTTCAGACGGGGAAGGAAGCGGTACAGTTCTATTCCCCACAACGGAAACTCCACCAAGGAAACCAGCGGCCACCATCTTGGAGAGCTGAAGTAACCACCACCACTCTCCAACAGATTGCAACAATAAAACAGGTGTGTGTTACTCAGCTCATCTCCCATACAGTGGGGAATTCGCATAAAATCTCTCCTAGGCTTTCCGGGGGAGGGATTATCAGAGCGAGCCTGCATAAAGACAAGGGGAAAACTAGAGACACCTGACCTTCAACTCCCCTTCCCATCAGCAGTGAAAACTACAACTCTCTTGCCAGCGCTGGGGGAGGGGCAAGCAGAAAAAATCAAAACAATAGAGTGCCGGAGTTCCTAATAGCCACCCTCCACACTCAACAAACGGCAGGCCCAGAGTACAGTTTGAACTGCCGAAAGGCATCACTCTGGGGAAATCTGGTCTACCAGGAGAAACCAGGGGACTAGAGGCCAGGCCCTCGCTACTGGGTGGCTGGAGTCCGCCCGCCTGCCGGCGACCAGGAGCTGGAACCATCCAGAGACAGTCCAGTCCTACCCCCCCATTCGGACACCCCAGCAAGGAGCCTAGGGCCCGACATAGCAGAGAAGTGATGTCACTGGAGCTGGACCATCGGAATTCCTTCCCAGTGGAATCCACTTTAGCAAGCATAGTCTACCAACACAAAGGAGAGATAACAGAGATATACAAAACCAAAACAAATCTATAGAAGAGAGCAGAAACACAGCAATCAAGTAGAGCTGGAAAGTAACGTGAACATCATTAAAAAAAAAAAAAAAAAACCCAAGGGAAAAAAGGAGTAATTGTTTAATGCAGGACAACTTAAATCTACAGGAGGACCTAGAAGCATCAGAAACATGGATAGGGAAAGAAATCAAAGCATACCTAACTCAGATGGAAAGGAATATTAGAGAAGACATGAGACAGCAAGTCCAAGCAATGAAAGTATATTTTGAAAACGAATTAGACAAACAAATTCAAATGGCAAACAACAAGCTTTACCAGGAGATAGAGATTTTTAAAAAATCAAACAGTAATACTAGAAATACAGGAAACTATAAACCAAATTAAAAACTCAAACGAGAATATTGCAAATAAACTAGATCAAGTAGAAGTCAGAACAGCAGATAATGAAGACAAAGTTTATCAACTTGAAAAGAATATAGTCAACGCAGAAACGATGCTTAAATCTCATGAGCAATCTATTCAAGAGATATGGGATGTCATAAAAAAAAACAAATTTGAGAGTCATCGGTATAGAAGAAGACATAGAGATTCAAACCAAAGGAATGGACAACCTATTAAATGAAATAATTCTAGAAAACTTCCCAGAGATGAAAGATGGAATGGATTGCCAAGTCCTGGAAGCCTACAGGACCCCAAACATTCAAAACAGTAATAGACCAACTCCAAGACATATAATTATGAAGATAGCCAACATACAGAAAAAGGAGAGACTATTAAAAGCTACAAGAGAAAGGAGGCAGATTACATTTAGGGGTAAACCAATTAGGTTAATGACTGATTTTTCATCACAGACTTTGAAAGTGAGAATATCTTGGAACAATGTATTTCAAACACTGAAAAATAATGGATTCCAACCAAGAATACTGTATCCAACAAAATTAAGCTTCAGATTTGACAATGAAATTAAAGTCTTTCACGATAAACAAGAGCTAAAAGAATTTGCAGCCAGAAAACTAGCACTGCAAAGCATTTTGAGCAAAATACTACAAGAAGAGGAATTGAAAAATAGTGCCCAAAACTAACAGCAGGAGGTATCTCAGTAAAGTGGGAGGAAAATAACCAAAAAGTAAAAACTATCCAAACTAAAATAAATAAATAAATAAATAAACATGACTGGAAGTACAAACCATATTTCAATTGTAACCTTAAATGTTAATGGCCTAAACTCACCAATCAAGAGACATAGGCTAGTAACCTGGATCAAAAAAACAAATCCAACAATATGCTGCCTTCAGGAGACTCATGATAGGAAAAGACATACACAGGCTGAAGGCAAAAGGTTGGGAAAAATCATACCACTCACATGGTCCTCAGAAGCAAGCAGGAGTGGCCATACTCATATCGAATAAAATCAACTTCAAACCTAAGTTAATCAAAAGGGATAAAGAAGGACACTATATACTGTTAAAAGGAACCATCCACCAACAAGACATAACAATTATCAATTTGTATGCACCAAACAATGGTGCTGCAATGTTCATAAAACAAACTCTCCTCAAGTTCAAGAGTCAAATAGACTACAACACAATAATTATGGGTGACTTCAACACACCACTCTCGCCATTTGACAGATCCTCTAGACAAAAGCTGAATAAAGAAACTATAGAACTCAATAGCACAATCAATAACCTAGACTTAACCGACATACATAGACTATATCAACCATCATTAAGTGGATACACGTTCTTCACAGCAGCACATGGATCCTACTCAAAGATAGACCATATATTATGCCATAGGGCAACTCTTAGTAAATATAAAAGTGTGGAGATAAAACCATGCACCATATCTGATCATAATGGAATGAAATAGGAAATCAATGATAAAAGAAGGAAGGAAAAATCCTACATCACATGGAAAACGAACAGTATGTTACTGAATTATCAATGAGTTACAGAAGACATAAAGGAGGAGATAAAAAAATTCTTAGAGACTAATGACAATACAGACACAACATACCAGAATCTATGGGACACAATGAAAGCAGTTTTAAGAGGGAAATTCATTTATTGGAGTTCTTTCCTCAAAAAAAGAAAAAAACAACAAATAAATGAACTCACACTACACCTCAAAAACCTAGAAAAGGAAGAGCAAAACAACAGCAAATGTAGTAGAAGACAAGAAATAATTAAAATTAGAGCAGAAATCAACGAAATTGAAACAAAAAAAAATTGAAAAAATTGAAAAAACTAAAAGTTGGTTCTTTGAAAAAATAAATAAGATCGACAGGCCCTTAGCCATGCTAATGAAGAGAAGAAGAGAGAGAACTCAAATTACTAACATACAGAATGAAAAAGGCAATATCACAACAGACACTACAGAAATACAGAAGATAATTAGAAACTATTTTAAAACCCTATATTCCAATAAAATAGAAGTTAGTGAAGATATCAATAAATTTCTTAAGTCATACGATCTGCCCAGATTGAGTCAGGAAGACACACACAATTTAAACAGACCAATAACAAAGGAAGCAATAGAAGAAGCCATCAAAAGACTACCAACCAAAAAAAGCCCTGGACCGGATGGGTATACAGCGGAGTTCTACAAATCCTTCAAAGAAGAAATAATACCAATACTTTTCAAGCTATTTCAAGAAATAGAAAAAGAAGGAGTTCTTCCAAATTCATTCTATGAGGCCAATATCACCCTGATCCCGAAACCAGACAAAGACACTTCAAAGAAAGAAAACTACAGACCAATGAACTTGGATGCAAAAATTCTCAATAAAATCCTGGCGAATCGAATACAAAAGCATATCAAAAAAATTGTGCATCATGATCAAGTAGGATTCATCCCTGGGATGCAAGGCTGGTTCAATATATGGAAATCAATAAATGCTATTCACCACATCAATAGACTTAAAGACAAGAACCATATGATCATCTCAATAGAAGAAGAAAAAGCATTCGACAAAGTACAGCATCCCTTTATGTTCAAAGCACTAGAAAAACTAGGGATAACAGGAACTTACCTCAACATGGTAAAAGCTATATATGCTAAACCTTAGGCTAGCATCATCCTAAATGAAGAAAAACTGAAGGCATTCCCTCTAAAATCTGGAACAAGACAGGGATGTCCTCTATTACCACTTCTATTCAATTTAGTTCTTGAAATTAGACAGATAAAAGAAATTAAAGGCATAAAAATAGGAAAAGAAGAACTTAAATTATCGCTATTTGCAGATGACATGATAATATATTTAACAGACCCAAAAGGGTCTACAAAGAAACTGCTAGAGTTAATAAATGAATTCAGCAATGTGGCAGGATATAAAATCATCAAGCATAAATCAAAGGCATTTCTGTATATCAGCAACAAAACTTCTGTAATGAAAATGAGGAAAACCACTCCATTCACAATATCCTCAATGAAAATAAGATAATTGGGAATCAAACTAACAAAAGAGGTGAAAGATTTATACAATGATAACTACAGAACCCTAAAGAGAGAGATAGAAGAAGATCTAAGAAGATGGAGAAATGTACCCTGTTCATGGATAGGCAGAACTAGCATCATCAAAATGGTGATATTACTCAAAGTTCTCTACAGGTTTAATGAAATGCCAAACAAAATCCCAAAGGCATTTCTTGTAGAAATAGATAAAGCAATCATGAAATTCATAAGGAAAAACAAAAGACCCAGAATAGCAAAAGCAATTCTAAGCAGGAAGTGTGAATCTGGAGGTATAGCAATACCAGAATTCAAACTGTACTACAAAGCAATAGTAACAAAAACAGCTTGGTACTAAAAGCATGCAATGGAGAAAGGATAGCATCTTCAACAAATGGTGCTGGGAAAATTGGAAATCCATATGCAACAAAATGAAACTGCCATGCACAAAAGTTAACTCAAAATGGATCAAGGAGCTAGATATCAAATCAGAGACACTGCATCTGATAGAAGAAAAAGTTGGCTACAATCTACATACTGTGGGGTCGGGCTCCAAATTCCTTAATAGGATGCCCATAGCCCAAGAGTTAATAACAAGAATCAACAAATGGGACTTACTTAAACTAAAAAGTTTTTTCTCAGCATGAGAAACAATAAGAGAGGTAAATAGAGAGCCTACATCCTGGGAACAAATTTTTACCCCTCACACTTCAGATAGAGCCCTAATATCCAGAATATACAAAGAACTCAAAAAATTAAACAATAAGATAACAAATAACCCAATCAACAAATGGGCCAAGGACCTGAACAGACACTTCACAGAGGAGGACATACAATCAATCAACAAGTACATGAAAAAATGCTCTCCATATCTAGCAGTCAGAGAAATGCAAATCAAAACTACCCTAAGATACCATCTCACTCCAGTAAGATTGGCAGCCATTATGAAGTCAAACAACAACAAGTGCTGGTGAGGATGTGGAGAAAAGGGTACTCTTCTACATTGCTGGTGGGACTGCAAATTGGTGCGGCCAATTTGGAAAACAGTATGGAGATTCCTGGGAAAGCTGGGAATGGAACCACGATTTGAGCCAGCTATTGCCCTTCTTGGACTATTCCCTGAAGACCTTAAAAGAGCATACTATAGGGATACTGCCACATCAATGATCATAGTGGCACAATTCAGAGTAGCTAGACTGTGGAACCAACCTAGATGCCCTTCAATAGATGAATGGATAAAAAAAAAATGTGGCATTTATACACAATGGAGTATTACGCAGAACTAAAAATGACAAAATCATAGAATTTGCAGGGAAATGGATGGCATTAGAGCAGATTATGCTAAGCGAAGCTAGCCAATCCTTAAAAAACAAATGCCAAATGTCTCCTTTGATATAAAGAGAGCAACTAAGAACAGAACAGGGAGGAAGAGCATGAGGAAAAGATTAACATTAAACAGAGACCAGTGGGGGGAGAGAAAGGGAGAGAGAAGGGAAAGCATATGGAAATGGTAGGAGACCCTCAATGTTACACAAAATTACATATAAGAGGTTGTGAGGGGAAAGGGGGGGGAACAAGGGAGAGAATTGAACAACAGCAGATGAGGTAGAGAGGGAAGATGGGAGGGGAGGGGAGGGGGGATAGTAGGGGATAGGAAAGGTAGCAGAATACAATAGTCACTAATATGCCATTATGTAAAAATGTGAGTGTGTTACCGATGTGATTCTGCAATTTGTATTTGGGGTAAAAATGGGAGTTCATTACCTAATGCAGTCAAATATATGAAAGATGATATATCATGAGCTTTGTAATGTTTTGAACAACCAATAAAAAAAAGAAAAAAAAAGAAAGTGAAGAAAAAATAAACACCAAAATACTGAGATGGAGATAATGATTAACAGTAGATGGGTAATTTCAAGAGAGTAAGCACAGTTTTTAAAAAAACAAATTAACAAGTTACTACCTTGCATTTGCTGACTTATTAACTAATTACCCTGTGAAGTGGGTACAACCTGACACCACACAGAGACACAAAGGGACAAAGCTAGAATTCAAGCTCTTTTGTTTGATTCTAAAGCTTAACTAATTGTTTATATTAAATTAAAATATAGTGTTGCATACTTCACAATTTATATTTTTCTTTTTATTTTATTTTTAATGTTAGCAACAATTATGTTGAATTCTATTCTCTTAAAAATTTAAATGTGTGGCACAATATTTTTAAATATAATCACAATATTTTGTAAAGGATGTTTAAATCTTATTAATTTTGTATAACTAAATTATTTTAATACCCACTAAAAAAAACAAACCTCCCTCCAGCACATTATCCTGTGACCCAACCTATTGCAGCAACCATTCTCCTTTCTGTTCCTATTAATTTTGCTATTTTAGGCACTTGATGTAAGTGGAATTGTGGAACATTTGTCCTTAGGTTACTAGTTTATCTTTCTTTGTATAAAGTTCTCTGTGTTCATTCATGCTGTCATTTACAGCAGGATTTCCTTATTTTTTTTATGAGTGACTCTATGCCATTGTATGACTATATCATATTTCCTTTATTCATTCATTCATATAGATTTCTAGGATTCTATACTTTGACTATTGTGAATAATTATGCAATGAAGTGGGGACAGCTGATAACTCTTTGAGATTCTGATTTCAATTATTTTGCATATACACCAGAAGTATGACTGGGTATATATTCAAGATGAACAACTATAAAAAGTCAAAAGAAATTAATTGTGCAATGATAAAAGGATGAATTTATCAGGAAAAGATATATAAATACATCACACTTCTGTGTAAAATGAGGGAAAAAGGAAAGTCAATGTGAGATTGAATCTTTCTGTGTATTAGAGAATCAAAAAAAGCAGCTGTTTCTCAGCTCTTTTGTGTAGGATCAGAAGGTGAGAGTTTACATACAGGATCCCAACCACCCCTTGTTCCATATTCTATCTGTCCACTTCAATGCCAGTCCACTTAACCACATCCTATACCTGCAGTCCTGTAATTCCAGGAACACATTCATGGATTTGAACAAGTGAAATTGGTTAGAAACCATCCAAAAATTGTATCTGACATGGGATCAGTCATCAGAAAGCTGATATAAGAAACACAGAAAGCAAATACGTTCTACAGTGTATGACAACTATATAATTATTGTTCAATAAAATGAGTATTCTTTAGCATTATTGATTTGGATTCTAAGTTTCCAAACAGCAAACTGTCTAATGAATTTCACCTTTTGGCAAGTCCTTGCATTGTGAAGTTTATGTACAGTCTTTCCTGTCAGTAAATTGGATTGTCACTCTTATTGTCCCTGCAGGACATTCACTTTGGGATATGAGTCCTATTGCCCCATGCTCATTAGGCTAAATACACAGGTCTCTCTGTATTTGCACTCTACCTTTTCCAAAACTTCAGATCTAATAATTTTATGCAATTTGCCCCCTAATGTTCACTGTCATTCGTCTTTTCTAATCTTTTTGATGAAAACAAATTGAGCAAAATCTCTAGTTGTGTGACAGGAGAACAAATCCCCTTTCATTAGAAATAATTATAAGTGAAAACCTATCATTCTTAAGTATTTATGTAAAAAAAATGAGTATGACATTGTCTGGAATGTGATGAGATTGGGCTTGTACAATGTTGATAATAACCTCAGATATATGAAGGTGAAACAACCCATATCCATCCTAAAATATCCCAAAGGATGCAACAAAATATTTAGTTATTCTTAGTGCTTTTCAAAATGAAACCTGGAGAGGTATCCATGATAGGTTGCCTTTTCACCAAATTAGCTACATATATAATAAATTTATAATATGTATTTTATTACATTATTAACCTTATGTGAACATTCTAAATCTATTCACAAATACCAAGCAAATGTATAATATTGTGGGGAAATTTAACTTTCTCTACATTTTTTGAGTAATAAAAATTGTTTCATGCCAGTAAAAAAAGGACATTTCAAACTTCACTATTTCATTATCATGATTCCCATTAAATATTACTCTATTTTTAGTCTTACATTAGTTCAATAATATAGTTGTGAAAATACTTTTTTTCTTGGACTCTCCATATCCCTAAACTCTAGCATTTTGTTTTATACAAACAATGTATTGTGTAAATGTTCTGATAAATATGATTGCTGTTTTAAGCCCTGAAATTAGGCAAAGTTTTGAGAGATTTTTTTGCATATTAAAGTTCCAAATTACTTATAGTGAAAAATAAAATATTATTCCTTTTATTCTGTCTATATATGGAATGTGGTATTTCTTCAGAGAACAAGTAAAAATATTTCCCATAATTGGAGGAGGAAAAAGGCTAGAAAAGTTCGTACAAGAAAACATTGTGGAGATTTAACAAAAACATTTGGATTAAAGTACACTGGAAGATAACTTCTCAAAACTACTTTTATTATCTGTAATTCCTAAAACAAGTACTATGCCACTACTGTATTCTTTATGAACATAGAATCATTCCCTAGATGTCTAGTTTATTTTCTAGACATGTTCATGTTTGTAAATTTCTCTTATTTCTATTTCTGAGCACCTTGCCATGATTTCATAAATATCTTACTAGTGACAGTCCTACATCCAAAAACCTGCAGGTATGAAGTATAGATGCTGGTTTACAAGTAGATGCTCTCAACTCCAAATCCAGTTTCTTTATTGGCAATTTACAAATGTCTTCTTATAATTACATGGAATTTCTATTTCTTCTCTTTATTATTGTATTTCAGATATAATCCTAAGTCACTCTAAATTCTATATAGATACCTAGAGGTGCTGGAGTATCTGAAAATATGAAACAAAAATAAACTACTATTCAACAACCTTCTATATTTTACAATATCTCCCCCAATAAATCTGGTTATAGCTGCAGTTAGACTATGTCTGGAGTCAAGCCCCTCAATCTCTCTAAGTTTCATTCTTCATAACACTCTTCTTTCTCTCATAACCCATTTGGACCTCTTGATTTTTCACTTCTAAAGCTCAATGTCCAACATAATTGAATCCCTTATCATGGTGGCCTAGTGTCCTATCAGTCCAGGACAGCCACAATCCTAGCAAAATTGGATTACTTATACTCTTTGTATTGTTCCTATGACTTCTAAACTGCTAGAGAAAATCTCAAATCAACCTCATCTTTACTATGCCCTCAGTACAGCCAAGGTATTCTTCTATGTTTCTTACTATTTTAAACCCATTATATTTCTATCAGTACATGTGAACTGATCATTCTTCATCTATGTGATCTAATGGCCCTGCTTTTTACTTAAAAAGAAAGCAGTAACTACCTGAAAATAATCCCTCAATTTATTTTCACCCTCCCAAGAAACATAAAACAGAAAGTCTGTGTAATCCTATAGTTTAACCTTCAAGAGCTGCTGAATCTATTGGCCTAGCCTGCTCTTCTAAAATCCTCTCTTCCTTTAGTTTTATGGCCCAGATTCTAAGGCCTTTTTTCCTAGTACTAGGTCTCATTTTCAACCTCCTTTTAAATGTGCTTTTATTTCCTCAGTGTTTTCCAAGTACAGTGTTATTGAGAATCTGTCATTGGGTGTCTTTTCCCCTCCTAAAGAGTTTTCTTGGCAAACTAATTATTTCTTACAATGGTCAAACTTACGACTCTCAGATGTGGCTTTTAACACAGTTGTCTCTCTTGATTTTTCAACTTTTCTATGCAGTTGTCACTAAGTATTTATAGTTGAATGGCTAAAATTGCAAGTATATAAGTCTTCACCGACTTATACACCATACCTCAAATATCTCCTGTGTTTCTATAGTCTATGGATAGTTTCAACATTTATATGTTACTCAGCAATATATTTACATACTGCATGAGGTTCTAACCCCTTTTCTCCACATCCATCAAATGATCTTTTTTTTTATTGAATTTTACTTCTTAGATAATGCTACTGCTTTTCATAAAGCCATATTCTAGTGGGCTTTGTCCATAAAAAGAAAGAGGGCTATAGATGATCTTGCACTGACCCTTGTCATCCAGCAGTAATACACACCACCTCTGCTCACACTTCTTCAGTCCAGGTAACTCACTTGACTGAAACCAGTTCTAGTATATGCAGTATTCTAAAGTACACATTAGTTTTCAATAATTATTCAAACTAATTTCTTTAAAATAAAATAATTTCTCATCAAACACTGGATCAATGATACAAATACCAACTCAGTTGCAGGACTGCTTAAAATTTGAGATTTCTAGGAGATACAGAAATGCATAAACTAAAACAATCAGTATATTTACATGCTCATGTGCCTCTACTAACCTATAAACCTCCATATAAAGCACAATACAAATTTCTCCCACCATGCCAGCCTCCATGGTGGAAAGGAATATATGATAATTAAATACACCAACCCTTCTTTACTAATAAATGAGATGAATGACTGGTTTGGGCAGAGGGCGTTAGAAATTCTGAGATCCAGATGGGGTAAGTGATGTATCCCTAATCACTACATGTGTCTGCCTTTCCTAACAACCATAATTTGACTTTTCTCTAAGGGCTAAATTTAAATTATTCTCTCTAACTCTAAAATTTTCATTATTTTAATTTTTGACTTAGTTGTAAGAAACCTCTTTGGACCGTAAACTCCCCTCAATTCATGGCATTTATCTATTCCTTTTCTTTCTCATCTTCTAATTGTCTAATTTCCTTTTACTTGAATTACTTAGTAGTGGCAGGTACCTAAGTTCCACACACTATTAAACCTTGGTTTTTTAATTCATCTTATGGATCTTCAAATCCATTCCTCAAGGTAATCATCAGAACCACACATTTCTGTAGGTAAGAATAACAGAATGGTTTCTACTAAGAGCAGGACTTGACATTATTACAATCATCAACCTTAGTTTTCTTGCTGCCTACAACCTGGTCCTAAGACAATCCTACAAATGTTGCACGCTCATAGAGTTTAAAACTTCTACTTTACTTATTTTTTATTAAGGGATTCAAATGTATAGATCTTCCAAGAAAAATTAGAAAGACTGCAGTCAATTGCAGAGGAAGGGAAAGTTATCACTTGTGCCTTACTTAGCTCTTAAAGTTTTCCATCAGGAGTTGTGGGAATAATTCCATTCATGTTCCACGGGTAGGAAAGTAGATCCCTGTCTAGAAGTAGAACCAAAAATAGTAGTGAACAACAAATTATAAAACCTTTTTCAGAACAGTTTTCAACACTGCAACTAGATTTTTTTTTCTAAAATACAAACTTACACTTTTGCTTAAATCATGCAATCACTAATGTGTGAAGATAGGTTATAAATAGCAGGTTTTCTATCATTTTATGACTAGATTCTTTCAAGTTGTCAACATTGCCTTTCAAAATCTTTGCTTCCTCATATGGAGCATCTATTGTGGACCAAGCCATCAAGCCATGTACTACATATTGACCATGGACATCCTAATTTAGTCTTTATAAACACTTAGAGAGCTTAGAGAGAAAGAGTGACTAATACACCAGCTCAAAACAGACTCAATGAGATAAATATCACAGGGATGTCTCCTGATATAGTATTTATAAGTAGCAGATAGGATATTATAAGGTTGTTTTCTTGCAAAATATGTCTTACATCTAGGTACATGATAAAAATATTTCTAACTACTTTCCATGAGTTGCTTACAAATACTATTTGTGAACTTATGTAAATTGTATGCCATTCAAAATAGTGTTAAAATAAGGTGAAGCTGGATCTTCAAAACTGACATTATAAAAAGTATTCTGATCTATGGTAAGTGTAGCTATACATCTCCACTTTATACTATCAATTCATAAAAAAACAGTGCAGATGTATTTTTCATATAAAAGTAAAAATCATTTGAAAATTCAGCTTAAAAATGCTTTCATCAATTTCATCATAATAATGTCTCCCAGAACCTTTTACTTCAAGGCTCAGAAGACAACATTAATACATATTTTTCTTCCCAACCATTCATTTACTAAACTATAGTTAGTCCCACAATAAAACTTACCTTGGTGTAACTGCATTTCATTGCACTTGACTTTATGTTGAGTAGATTCTACTTGATTTCTACAAAATAAATTACTTTTATCCATTTCAATTCCACAAGCACTTTGTGGAAGAAATATTTGAATTCATCAATTTTAGAGAGACATTGAATCATCCTTCAAGCAATATATGATGACATTTTGAGCACAAATATCAAGATTATTATTTTTAATATTAAATATTACCTGAGTGTTTAAAGTGGCTGAGGAGCATATTAATATTAAATATTATTTCTGACATTTTAAAAAGGTCAAATATGCTGCTGTTATACAAAAACTATTAGCAGAAACATCAAATTATTATAATCATTCCAAACACTAATTTGGTTCAAAAGTTAACATTTAGGGAGTTTGGACCCAATATTTCTTCTTAACGAAGGTCAACATAATTTAACTGCTAAAATTTTAGCCAAAAATTCTTCACTCAACTTGAAAATACTAATTTAGTATTATCAAATATTATCAAAATGAGGATTTTAATTTTCCTTGGCTGACTACAGTGGCAAGAAAAAATAACTCTTCTATAAATTATAAAGGATTATTGAGCACAAAATGTAGCAATTAAAAAAATCTGAGGTTGAATAGGACGCTTGCTTCTTTGGAACTAAAAGTATGAATTCTGTTTCATTGTTTTCCAAGGCTGAGGAAGGGGTTAGTCCTTGAGCAAAACTCAGTTACAGACTCCGAGAATGAGCTGCTTCTCTTTTAAATCTTATTCTACTTATGGACTTTAATAGAATAAAATATCCTTAATATTAAATGATAACTGGCGAAAAGGAGATTTTTCAACAGACTTTTTATTTTCTTTGTAAATATTGAGTCAGTGTTTACCTTACCGTTTACCCATTTCTTATAGTCTTATCTTTGTCATTTCCCACTTTCTCTGATTATCTAGGTTTGTTCCCCCATGAATTTTTTCAAACGTGTTGTAGCATATTCTCCAGAGGAATTCCTAACGGTTGATATCTTTAAACAATAACCAGCTAAATTTCAGTTCAGATAAAGTAGATCACAAAGATATTTTAATGTATAGTGTTTTTGATTATATAGTAATATTCAAAAAATCTCTATTTTCTGTGTCTTCTGTTTCCACTCTATATTATAGCTTAAATATTGGTATGGGTATTTAGAATGTTCTAGAAACACTGAAGTGTATTTAATAAGAACCACTGACAATTTGTAATATAATAATGACCTCTGTGTACATATTCTTTAAAATGTGCATTGCATCACTTAATTCCAGCAGCATATCCATATGCTAGAAGCATCATCATCTCCCATACACTACTAAATAAAGAAAATGAGCTTCCTCTAGATCATAGAGCTTGTTCAAATTCCAACTGCTAATAAGGAGGTAAACTGGATCTGGGACAGAAATCTGAAAACACCATCTTTTCAAATGTTCTTTAAAAATAATTATTTAGACATTTGCATATCTTTTTCTAGCCTCCTTGGATTCAACCATCACTAAACTATGTAACAAGTACTTGGACTTATTTCACACTGAATTAAAAAAAAAGTTAAAGATGACTGCAGTTCTTGGGACCATTGTAGTACTAGAATTATTTAGTGTTTGGTTGTAGTTATCCCGGACCATAAAAATGACAGGTGTGTTGATTTCCACATGCCAATACAATTAGTTTTACACTTTCAGGAAACATACAAATGGAATGGACTCATCTAGAGGTCTGATTCCCTATCTGTCTATCTATCTATCCATCTATCCATCTATCTATCTATCTATCTATCTATCTATCTATCTATCTATCTATCTAATCTACCTGCACACCTGTTCTTGTGTGCTGGGGTGTATATTTGAGTGCATATCTTTACATAATCTTTAAATGTGGTGAATGGAAAATTTTATATCAGTGAAATCAACTAGGCTACTGAATATATTTGTTTTCTTGTTTGTTTTTCATTTTTTTTTAGCTACTTTTGTTTTCTTCATTGCTGATAGCCAAGTTCCTGCTCTCTAGTTCCAGAATTGTTGCAGGTTCATCACATTCTCCTGGGCCTTCAATATAGAATTATCTATTTTCTGAATGTCTTTTATCCATTTAATATGTCTCATGCTTGATCTGCAAATATTACATACTACACATATGATCATCACCAATTTATGTTTCTTTCTTTATGTGTCAATTGGGGAGAGAAATGATACCTAACTTAAAATGCCAAGAATAACACCAGTCACCCACTAACAATTTCAAAGTAGTTTATATTATTGTTGCCATCCTATATAGTCTCAAACTTTTGATTTTCACCTTAAAATTCCCCACATATCTTGGGTACCTGTCCTTTGACTTAATGAACTACATCTGTTTTTCATAGCCCTGAAGGTTTCTCTTAACATTGCCAGTGGCACACATTCCCCATGTCTTAGTCTGCAAGGAGGACAGACAGGAAAAGGCAATGAGATCCTTCTATTAGGGGTAGTTTGCTCACTCTTGAGTTTTGTAAACTGTGTGGCCACAATATTTTTCTTGTATTTTTTTCTAACATTTTCCCTTAAAATCCCAACATTTTTGAAATAACAGAAGAAATTTTCATATATTCTTTGGTCCAATTCCACGTGCATTGAGCCTACTGAAAATAAGTGTGTTTATTTTCTCAGAGTGCCTGCAGGAGTGATCTTTTCAGCATAAATTTCATATTCAAGTTTCCTGCTGTTTCAATCCATCTAGGATTAACCAGAATTTACCTGTTTACAATAGATGGAATGAGTATTGGATATTTGATCAAGGACAGACTTCAGGCCTTATAGTTGCCCTGATTTGTTGTGATTTAATGTCATTTAACCTCTGGGAGAAGAGCACAAGCTTTCCTCTGGACCAGAAGGCTCTAATTTATAGGGGAAGCTTTTATAATGTAATGGAGCTGCAAGGCTGTATCTTATTTATTTTTGCTCAAAATGTTTGCATTTTTATGTCATTTGCCCCAGATTCTAACAGAATAGGTGATTTTTTTTATATACAGATCTGAAAGCAAATCAGTGAACGTGAGAATTTGTTGGTCAGTATTTGTTATTAGTATTACAGTCTTCTCAGATATCTACAAACTCAGCTAATAAAAGAGAATTCTTATAGTAGTTTAACACATGGTTATACTACAGATGAATAAATACACCCAGCCTAATTTTAATACTTCATAGTCCTGAACTAGTGAAGTCCATAAAACCTTAACTAGAAGGTTTTGTATCTCTATTGCTGTTGGCTTTAGCAATCTCTCAAATCTTTACATTAATTGGGGAATCTGGGAGGATATATTAAAATTTGGTTATGAGACTAAGAAGGGAAGGATGAAAAATAGAGGAAGAAAGTGCATGAAATATCTAATAGAAAAAAGAGAAATATTTTTCAAACATGGAGTAGGTTAACATAACAGAAGTTTGCTACAGGATATATAGTGTTTCCCATAATGAATATTCAAAGAAAATTTTAATTAAAAAATTAGATAAAGAATTATATATAGCAATGATTTGTATTAATGTTTAAAATATTCAGTATAAATAATCAAATACAACTTGAAATAAAATGGATATAATATCTGGTAAAATTAAAAGTGTCTTGATTTATGTGTAAATAATATTTTAATATGAGCATTATTAAAATTAAAGTTAAATAATAAAAAGTGAATACATGTTAACTTGGAAATTAGCACATAGTAGGTAAGTGCTAATTGTGATATGAATGTATCAAGAATAAAAATGGAAATTAATATGTGAAAAACAAAGCTGCATTCAACATAAACCCACACATAAATGGATCATGGGTCTCTCTTCACATTTATAGTCCACAAATTTAATAGGATGCATACAATTTGGGGGACACCAGTTTCTTAACCTAAAAATTAAATATCATATTATTCTTAATAATGAAAATTATGCAAAGTTATTATGATCACAATTTTAAATACCAAATTACTAATTAATTTTTGTCTTCAACAAATTTGTGTTGGGAATTCATGTACTTGTTCTAGCTATGGACGAATTACTTAGAAGTTACGATCTTATCCTTAAGGAAAAGGGTGATGTTACTGAGAAGTACAAATGGACTATGATCAGAACATGTGTAAAAATGGGCCACAGACCTATACCTTGAGCATCCAGGAAACCAAATGATGATCTGTGTAGAAATTGACCCCAAATGGTGAGAACGTAGTCAATGACTGCCATATTTCCTAATTTCTGCCAGAGTTTCAATCCAGGATCAACTAGGGAAAGTCAGATATTCTCCCTAAACCAGTCACAGAGGTTGTCCTTCTTGTTAACGCACCCCCAGATTTTCCATGCCAACAACTTCCAGTAAGATTTTAGTACAAACCTCCCCTTTTCACCACAAAGCCTTCCCACTGTCTGCCTGCACTGAGTCTGAACAATACACCTGAGATGGACTGACTCCCATGTAAGATTGGAATAAATAGCCTCTGCTGATTCTCAGTGATCTTTGTTTATTTCCACACTACTTAAACAGGCACATCTATCAACAACTAAAAAAAGTGTAATACATTATGTTAAGAAATAAGCTCTCAATACAAATTTCATGGGAGACCTTAATGAACACTGACTTTCATTAAGAAACTAAGGAAAGTTTAAAACTACCTTGACTTCTAATTTCAACTTCAACATAGAATGAGCTTAGTCATTCTCACCCTACAACAATTAAAAAAGAAAAAAAAAAGAAAGAAGAGAGAAAAGAAGAGAGAAGGAGAGAGAGAAAGAGAGAATGAATATGAGAATAAAAGCTAAACAACCTGGAAATGAATTTCTTTCTTGAACAAATCAGAGAACTGGTATTGCAAGGGAAACTACCACCCAAAATTTTGAAGAGATATGTATTCAAAGACATACAATATCCAAGATATGTTTACCTGGGCAGAAGCTGTCAGTGGTAGAAACACTTGAATGGTGATTCTGACCACCTTTTGTAAACTGTGTATGGACTAAGAGTCCATACTCTTGAGAACCCATAGTCTTGGTGCTCCACAGGACTCTCAAGTTTGGGATTTGAAAAGTTCTTGTTATTTGGAGATGAAGAGAAAGCATAGAAAACATGCCCAGAGTCTTCTGAATAACTATGTCCACTATCCACTGTAAAAAAAAAAAAAAATCCAGAACAAGATGCAAAAAAGTTTACCCAGATGATAGAGGTGGCATTGCTCCTCGTCAGGCTCCCCTAGCCTTAGAAAAAGAAAAAAAAAAGAGTAGACCAAGAATAAGGCTTGTAGGAATAGGTAGGGATTTGGCATTCAGAAAACAGTGTTAGTACCTATAGATGAGGGGGCACAGAAATACTTGGGAAGACCAGCCTCAGGATAAAATCTTACTAAAAACTTAGGATCCAAATGTTGTAGATACCTCCTTCTCCTCTCAATTTACCATAATGCCAGCAGGGCTATAAAATAATAACAGTAGGTAACTGAAAAAAGAGGCCACAACACAGACACTCTCTTGGTATTGGTCCATAGAGAAGCCTCAAAGCAAAGAGAGCACATCAAACAAAGGACACCAGAGAAATTTGAAGCTTCTTGTTCCTATAGTTTTAACAAATTTTAAACACGGATCAGCACCTAGACAGATTAACATAAATTCTCATACTAAAGTCCCATTTATCTCAGTTTCTATTATCTGATGTAACAGATCCACCTTTCAACAAAAAAAAATTACAACCTATGACAATAGACAAGACAAATACAGTCGGAAGAGACAAGGCAATCATCAAAATCAGTCTCTGATATGACACAGATGTTGGGATTATCAGACAGGGATCTTAAAATAACTGTGATTAATATATTAAGGTTTCTAATGGAAAATGTAGATAATATGTAAAGCAGATGATAATATAAGCGAAAAGATAGAAATTCTGAAAAAGAACAGAAAGGAAATGCTAGAAGTCAAAACCACAGTACAGGAATGAAGAATGTCTTTGACAGATTCACCAGAAGATGTGACAAGACCCAGAATTCGTGAACTTGAAGATAGGTCAACAGATTTTTCCAGAACTAATTCTTTTAAACAATAAAATAAAATAAGTAAAAGTAACACACACACACATACAGAGAGAGAGAGAGATAGAGATAGAGAGAGAGAGAGATAGAGATAGAGAGAGAGAGAGAGAGAGAGAGAGAGAGAGAGAAAGAACTTGCAAGAATTATAGATCACTATGAAAAGATAAAATTCATACTTTATAGTTTACTCTTAAAAATGTAGAAGAGTGATCAGTATGAATGCAAAAACATGGGATTAGCAAAAGTTATGCAGGGAGCAATTTAAAGTTTGATGCGACTATTCATAGAGTTTGTGGGAAGAGAAGAACATGATGTCAAGTATTGGCTTGTAAGGGTTCCAAATACCATGTTCTTGAAATTTAGGGCTACTGTGGGGGCTATTAGAGATTTTTATGCAGAGGAGCAATGTGAATTGACATGAGTTGTTTAAGATAAACTTTGGAGGCAGCTGATGAGATAGAAAGAATAATATGAGTTTCAGGCATATTAAAATTTTATTCTGTTAGGTTCTTTAGAAAGAATAGATGATCAAGAAAATAATACTCTTTTTAAATTCCATCTCTCACAATATCTCTTTAAATTCCAACCATATCCAAACTAAAAAGGGAGTCCTGAGCAGGTATCCAGCTGTTCTTAACACCTTAAATGTGACTATGCAATGTTATATTCATGCATGCTTGGTAATTTTTAGAGGAAAAATTCTTAGCTTTTATAAAATTAACTAAAGACTTCATGGTCATAAGGAAGACTATTGCAAAACATTGTGTGTCATTACTTATGTTTTAAAATACTATATACTATATAACAAATGTCTATTTATAGTGCATGTATTTATATGTATATATTACACACACACACTCACACACACACAAACACACACACACTGTTATCATATGCATGTGTATGTATCATTTTTAATGTTGTTACCCTCTATTGTGGTTTGGATGTGAGGTGTCCCCCAAAAGTTCACATGTAAGACAATGCAAGAAGGTTCAGAAGAGAAATGATTGGGTTGCAATAGTCTTAATGTAATCAGTAAATTAATCCCCTGATAGGGATTAATGGAGTGGTAATTGCAGTAGGTAGAGTGTGGCTGGAAGAGGTCGCAATTAAGGGATGGCTTTGATGTATATACTTGTATATGGCAAGGAGAGACCTCGCTCTCTGCTTTCTGATCAACATGTGAGCTGCTTCCCTCTGCCATACTCTTCAGCCATAATGCTCTGCCTCACCTCAAGTGCAAAGGAATGAAGCCAGCCTTCTATGGACTGAGATCTCTGAAACCATGAGCCCCCAAATAAACTTCTCCTCTACAATTGTTCTGGTTGGATCCTTTAGTCACAAAAGCTGAACCATAAGTGAAATTATTGCTAATTCACTGAAGTTATAGTCCATTTGCTGAGATTTCTCCAAACTGGGTTAACCATTTCTTTGATGAGCTAACTATGTATATGAATTTCCCTCTAGTCTTGTATTTATTATAGCGTGTTTATATATAGACCTGTAATCTCAATTAGAGTATGAAACAATGTGAGCATATTCTCAAAACCTATCATGGTATATTGAAAAATATTGGCCTTTTAAGATGTTGACTAACAAAACAAATTACAATTATTTAAGGAAAATCAAATTTAAATCTATTAGGATTTTTAACTATTATGATATATTTTTAGTACATGCTATCTAAAGTTTAATGCTATTGAATATATTGAAGCTTATTAAAATTGATAGCAGTACAAAATAGATGATAGGTCCACAAATACCAGAGGGGCAGGACTGAGGTAAAAATCTGCATCTCTTTGGGTATTACTTTCTAACAGAAGGATATGTCACACCAAGTTCATGTGTTAGGCACATAATCTGCATTGCAACAGTGTTGAGAGTTGGGAACTTTAGTGGCCTGTCTTTGGCAATGGGTTAAAGTGGCTATCACAGGAATGGGTTCATTATTTTAAGAGTGGCTTTGTTAAAAATTGAGTTTGGGTCTCTCTCAACCCCCTTACATACACTCTCACCCACTCACCTTCTGCATTTTAAAAAGGTCCTCTTCAGATGTTGGTGGAATGGTATTTCTCCAATACTGTGAGAAATACATTTATTTTTTTGCTAAATTACCCAGTTTCAGATATTATGTTACAGCAGCACAAAACAGAGTAAGAAAAGGATATTGGAATATCTTTATATTTTTGTGCTTTTTTTTAACCAATCAGCATATGTTTTACAAAGTAATGCATCTGATATGACAAAATAATATATTTGTTTTATAGAATTCTAGTTGTTTATTTATTATTTTCCACATTCATGAAAATATGTCAGAGTGCAAAGAAAGTTTTAAAAATTATTATAGGAATAATGCCATTTCTGATATAATTTATACTGTTAAAAGTAAATCATTACAGAAATTTGGAAATTTTATTATTAGTAATAAATAATTATAAATCTATATAAGTAGAGGTTAAACACAAGCATTTAGTAACAGTATTCTTTTTAAAATACTTTTTTAGTTATAGATGTACACAATACCTTTACTTAATTTCTATTTATTTTTATGTGGTGCTGAGGATTGAACCCAGTGCCTCACATGTGCTAGGCAAGCACTCTACCACTGAGCTGCAACCACAGTCTCTAGTAATAATATTTTTAAAAGTTTCTATACTGGAAAGACTTCGGTTTAATATCATACATAAAAATATTAGAAAGGATAATTGCAAATCTATATCTTTAAAATAGTTTTCATAGTACTTCTCAAGTTCTCAGGATACTCATATTAAATGAAATGACTAATATATAAGGCTTTACAATGAATCTGGTATAGCATGAAAGATTAATAAATATTTACTACTAATACCATAATAATTGATTGCTATGATAAACATAGCCTATACTACATGAAGTTCTTTTAGATGAACTATTGCAACTGAGAGAGAAATAAAGAATATGAGGTTTTATTTTCAATTTATTTACAAGGAACTGAAAACTTACAAAACTAAATCTTGGAGTTCTTTGCTCAGCAGAGAAACTGCATGGCATGGTAGGAAACTGCAAACTCAATCTAAACTTGCATTACCTGAGTCTCCCAGCTCTGCTGCTCACTACAAGTGTGCCACTGGCAACTTTATTTATTTATTTCTTTTGTTCCTTATTAAATGAGTTAGTATTTAGAAACCATTCATGAGCGTCCCTAATAATATAGTCATTTAGATGTGTTTGTTAAATAAATAAATTAGAATAATTATGTAATTTTGAAAACACTCAGATGAACACAATTCACTCCTTGAGTGGTCTTGAATGATCTCATTCCAGATTCCGTTTTCTCTAGGATGTCATTAAAAAGCACTTCCTTGTTTTATTAGGTAAGGATAATTTTTCTCATCTGGAACTACAGAGAACTCATTTATCCAAGTCTCAGAGATGTGGCTCTAAAATAATAGAAGAACCATGTTAGACTTGCATGAACCCAGTGCAGGAGCAGACCTCTTTCTGAAGCCATCCTTGACACGGTTTAGGTTTGCAAATTTCCCTGAGATCAGGGTGCTCCATAACATTGTCTCCTCCCAGGATGTTCACAATCCCTTCCCACTGAATTTGCAATCCATTAGATTTCTTAGGTAAATTGTTTCTCTCATTTGGGGATACAGCTTTGCACAATGTCATTAAGATCTTCACCTGTGTTTTCATTTTCTTTAAAAAAAGACTGGGAATCTCAGAAGCCTATTTAAAAAGCACCACTATAATTTTGTCCAAATCTCATCTCCATCTCCAAGATGTTAAAAGTGTTGGGCCTGCTTTTTAAAGTAGGACTCATGTTAATAATTCATCTCAAATTTGGAGAGTCAGAATAGACTTGGAATAAGGAAAGAAGTATTTTGCAAACACTTCTTTACAGGGAAAGAAAGGGGCTGGAGTGGTGGCTCAGTGGTAGAGCCCTTGATTGGCATATGTGAGGCCCTGGGTTTGAACCTAAGCCCCACATATAAATAAGTAAAATAAAAGATCCATTGGCAATGAAAAAGATATTTTTTAAAAAAGAAAAAGAAAATATATGGAACAAGAATCAGTTTTGAAAACATAAGTAATATGATCATGGATTTAGATAATTCTACTTGAATCCATGAACATCACTCATTATGATTTTAGGAGAGCTTCCAGATCATTATAATATTTTAAATGAATTTTCCAAAAAAAACATATTAAATTATCTAAAATAATATCATATTACCCATATCTATTTATATTAAAGAAATTAATAATGAGCTAAAATGATAATATTTAAGATAATATATAACTTTATTATAAAAACTACATAGCAAAAGTATGTCTTTTACTTTCAATATGTGATTATAATGCACAGTTGCTGAGTTGCTCTACTTTCTGGTTTTCCTCCATAAAGAAATAGCAATTCTTATGAAGATGCTATTAAAGTCAGTGTTATTTCTTTACTGTACATTTGTAAATACATTCCCCAAATTCTCAAAATGTTTTAAAGCAGAGTTACTCTACTATATGTGACAGAATTACTAGACTTTGCATTTTCTTAACTGTTATTCAGCTCCATTAAGTGAAGTCAGCAAGGCAGACTGAAAGTACAATTAAGGCTATAAAGGAAATGTGCTAATGTTGATATCTGTCCATCACCAGAGGCAAATTGCATGATTCTGAAAATATAGTGACAATTTGTATTGGGATTAGTGAGGCTAAACCCAGTTTCCTGGATAGAATCCAGACTAGATAATTATATTCTTTCTCCTTATGTCCCCATTGTAATTGTATTTGAATAGTATTATATCTTATCTTCTTTCCAGTTTTTTTTTTTTAATTTTTTTTTATCATCTGGTGATCAAATATAAAAAGACTCTGTTAACCTTTGCTTCATCTAGTTTCCTTCTGTGTAGTCAGGGATTTATCAGGTCAAATGGGAGTTATAGTCATTAATAGCATTCTGCATTCTTTTATTCTCCTTAGCCTCAGGTATGATATGAAAATGTGAGCAAATGGGCAAAGAAGTATTTTGATGATGAAGTCTATAACAAAACTTGCTCCTGAGAAAAGTTTGGGCATGTTATTTTTTTTAACTATAGTGGACACAGAAAGAGATTTTATTAAATAAGAACAGATATTTAATGATTCACAATAAACAATTCAACTTTATAATTGGTTGTCAGTCATGTCAGACATCATGCTAGACCTGCAAATAATTCCATCGACTTGTTTTGGTTGTTTGTATAATGATAGCAAGGAAGCTTTCAAAGTTGTGAGCTCTGCAGCCATTATTGCAATTCTTGTGAGAAACAGTCACCTTCTCTTCTGACTTCCTCACAGCACACTGTAATCACCTTGACATGCATCACCTATTGTATCTTATTGCTGCATAATACAATAGGAAGGAACAATTGAGCAATCTGATGAGCTAATTAGAGTTCTGAGAAGCTCAGCTAATGCTTATAATCCTCTTTGTCACTGGAATCACACTTGCCTCTGGGCCCAAAGGTTGAAGAGTCACATCTTACAACCTTGTGTGGATTCAATATTATGTTTGCTGTCTGTAAAAGAGCTTAACTTGTTCTGCATTATTTAAAAATTGTTTTGTTTTACATCAAAATGCTTGTAAAATTACAAATAAAAATAGAAAAATAAGTCCAGTATACATTGACATTTTTCTCTGTTTTGCTAAAATATGTAGTGTGGTGAATATTATTTGTTAAGAGAACTGTCAGCAGCTGGAAAATGTTTGACACTTTGATTTTACTACCCATTCATTTAGAGTCTGTAACATTGCTTTTTTAAATGCAAATAACTTTTCAGTTATCACTAACACAGGTAAAATTGTCATCATAAGGACTAAATTCTGATACACTAAATGTGCAGGGATAGCACCAGAGGTTAATGAAAGATAGAGATGAGTCATTTTCCAGTTCTTGTGTGTTATAGTACCTTCTTTTGAATATCTTTTGCTACTGGGTATGATTGGCATTATGGGCTGTGGAAATAACCTCCTAGGCAAAAGAAATAACCTTAGAATAAAGTTACAATATTTATTAGCACACATTACAACCTGACATATAACTTCTGTGTTGCTGCAACATTTCTCCAATTCTTCTGTGGAATATTTAAGCTATTGGAGAACACAGGAACCTAAATGAAATATGATGATTGCCCAAGATCTCTGCTCTTACTTATCTTTATTCCTCACTTCCTATGTTCTTACTTTCATATAAATTAAAAACATACCTGAAGTACTCTCTTTTATTCACCTATATTGAAAGTAAGAAAATATAAAATAAGATGATGCAATTTTCATTACATTATCTTTTCGGTTTTAATACTTATACAAGCTTTAGTGTTTGTGCCATCTGTCTGCATCTTCCCTGTTTGTGCTTGTATGTATTTATTTGTATCTTCCAAGAAAAGGACATAGCCTCTTCATTTAAACCATCTTGGTATAATCCTAGTTTCCTACCTCTGACTTCTTTGAAAGCTTCAACTTTCCTTAAAACATTAATTACTATAGTGCCTACTTTGCTAGGATGCTGTAATAATTAAATTTATATAAAAATAGCCTATGTTTCACACAACCTCTTCCTAGTTTAAGCTTTCAATGACAAATATGCATCATTTATAGTTATGATTGACAGTGATTTGATGTTGATATTGATTTTTTTCATAATCATGAATATACCAATGATTGTAATTTTTATCTAAATTTCCAAATGAACTTGAGAGAATGAAAATCTTGTTTTATTTATGACATTCATTTCAAAGTTGTTATTTAAAAATTACAAAATCTACAGTATTAAAATAAGTATGAGTTAAATAAGAAATATTTGCTTTTCCTTTAAATATTTATATTCAATGATTAATAGATTTTACTAATATATACAAGATCATATTATAATTAATTGTTCAATAATAATTTTTTAAAACACCTTAAAATCTATTGTATCATGATGAGTTCGTTGGAAAAGTAGTCCTCATGAAGAAGTGAATCTCAAAGCTTTTCCCAATTGTTTGCTCACTTCAGGGTTCTATTTCTATAAAAATAATCACTTAGAGAAATAATATAAAGCACATTTTCAAAAGATAGCTGATAAACTTTGTTGGTTTAATGTCCCTTATTATTGGACACAGGATTAAAGACTTTGTGATATCTATATTAGTTTGATAGGGATTAGATGAAATGATATTTTATTAGTTTTTCTCCATCTTACAGAAGGGTTACAGGGGGCAATATTGAGCAGTCGTTTGCAGTTAATGAAACTTGAAGGGAAGCTACCTGAATCCTCTGTCCTATTCCTTTCTCTTAGACCCATTCTGGTTAAAATTCAGAAAGAATATTTGAAGTTCATTATCTTGCCAAATATTTTCATGTGGAGTAAATATCATGCATCAAAATTGATCTAAATTAAAAAGTGTTCATTTTCTGTGTATTTGAATGTTTTCTTAAGCCTGAGGAAAAATTTCTTGTACACCACTATTGAGGTCACCATACAAATGTGTATTAAGTTAATACTTTTGTCCAAACATTCTCATAGATTACCAAGAGTAAAAGATGAACAGGACTTCTGCTCTTAACAGAAGTTAAAAGTTTGCTACACATCCTTAAATTCATTCTATTTTCAGGTAGACCAATGTCATGATGTAAGAATAAATGATAGAGAAATTAGACTTCCATGATGTTGTATTAATTTCCAGCTTAAACAGCAATTATAACTAGCAAAGTTCCCCATTATTATCTGAAATGCCAAAAAAGGAGGTATCAAAAATATTTAACTCATTTATACAGAATTACATAGGGTTCCAATTATTGATGAAATCTTGAAAATGTGAGGGCCCAGCCCATTCCTAGCATAAAAAAACAAGTATTAGAGAAGAACATGGGCTTTGAAGTCAACCTGCCCAGGTGGAAATTTCTGATTTAACTATTTTTCCTTATGTGATACTCATAAGATAGATGACATTCATAAGATAGAGGAAGTATCTTGTGATAACAGGAAGATAAATATTGGTGAACTGTGAACACGTGCAGATATGTTCTACCTATGTAAAATTGAGCCTCAAAGTCCTATAGTAAAGTGTGTCCTTATTTTTCCCCATTTTGTCATTCAAAATACTTGTCAATAGTAGTGGAGAATTTGTGCTTTTATTGTTATACTGTAAATTCCACAAAGGCTGGTATTCTATTCTCTTTCCCCTGATTTCTGGCGTCTATCAGAATGCCTGGGACATAGTAACTAGTCAATGATAAAAGTTGAATAAATGTATTAATGAATAGATATAAATGAAAGAATGAGTATTGAATTATTTAATCCTGTCCCTTCCATTTTCTAAGGGTTTAAATTTAATGGGAGTGAAATAAATTGACAAAAATCGTGTCACAAGCCAGTGGATAATTGTTGAAATTATAACTATTATTCTCTCCTAGATTGTTTTGATGTGTCTATTGACCATGACCTTGGGTGTGTGATTCTCTTACAATTTCCCTGAAAACCCATGAATCAGCTTCTTTACCTTCCCACTTTCCATTCTCTGATGCTTCTAATTACTATGATTTTAAAAATTTTGATCTAGCTTATTGTTGAATGCTAGCAAAAACTCTAACATGCTGACTTTTTAAACTCTATTTTTAAAAATGAAAATGAATGCATCTGTGAAATCTGACAGGTTATAAATTAAGCAGATTCAAAAGCAATGTATAGTTTAGGGCAGATATTTCAGGAAGAAAATTAATAGGCTATATTCTACCATTTTAAAAAGCTTTCTTCTTCCTTTCCTACCTATTTCTATTTTCCAATTATCTAACTGATATCTTGATTTATTTGTTCTACATTTTTTCAGCAGCTGTTTTTTTCTAAAGATCAAGTTTATATATTTTCTTCTCTGAACATGTTTCAATTTCTCTCTTCTAATAGATCCTCTTTATTGCCTACCTGTCTGAGATACTGTTGATAAATTCTCACTCTTATTAAACTGCCCATGTTCCTGAAGCCTCAGGTAGTAACCAGGGCAATGGTCTCTTCAAAAAGAAAGAAAATGAGATTCCAAACTTTTTCGTAAATGTGACAAAGAGAAAAAAGTTTCCTTTCATTTGTAGGCTTCAAAATCATCTGACATTTCCCCGTAGATTTACAACAGGAAAATGACTCGGAGTTTCCACCAGTATATTCCCTAGAGCTCTTTGTAGGAACAGTAAAGAGCTTTGAGAGTGTGAGATCACTTCCCACATCTTTTTAACTTCCCTACATTTTCCCACTAGATTCATCATTCTTATCTAAGAATGAGGGAGGATTCTCATTTTCCATGCTTTTACCCTACCACAGTGTCCTCAGGGGAGTAATTTGTGGGAATATGGGCTCCAGAGTGCCTTTAAATTTTCTGGCAAGTGCACTCAGCACACCCAATAGAAAGCATACCATATTCTGCTATATCAGAGGTTAGGCAGTTGGCATTGTGCCATTTGCTTAACATGCTGAGAAGAAGAGAGTAATTTATTTTATGTCATTTGGTATTCTTAGGTAATAGGCTTCTACTATTTGCCTTCACTTGGAAGACACTATTGCATTTAAATCTTGGATCCTGTGCATTTGAACACTATGAACATTTGACTAAGTTTAGATTTAATGAAGGACATTTTTCTAGACCTATGGTTTAATAACATTATTCTGCCCATTAGCATAACATCATTACAGAGTCACAATAAGTTTCTAGCTTATGCTATCAATGTTCTAATCAGTGTTATAAGTCAAGTTCTGCATTGCCATAAAGTTGGGATTGTACAATAATCTCTGCTTCTCTTGTCATATCTTTATCTTTTTTTTTGAAATCTTTCTTTGTGTGCCTGTTGCGTAGAGAAACTGGCTCATTTGTTCTTTTTCTCTGTCTTCTTTGTCTCTCTTTGACTTTCACCTCTTCCACTTTTCATTCCAAATGTCTGGGTATTGAATGATGATTGTTTTAATTTAAGATTGGTTGCTCTCCCTGGCACATTCAGGAAAGAAAAAGGAAATGGGCATAGTTAAATTATTGGACAAGATTGTGGGGCTATTTCCATGGATCTATAGACATGTAAAAAAGAAGAGTTATCACCCTTCCCCCAGGTACTGTGTTACACATCTGTAATCTCAGCAACCTGCAAGCCTGAGTCAGGATGATTGCAATTTTGAGGCCAGACTCAGCATCATAGAGAACCCTTTCTTAAAGTAAATAAAAAGAACTGGGGCCCTGGGTTCATTCCTTAGTACTAAACCACACACACACACACACACACACACACACACACACACACACACACGGGGGGGGGGTCATTTTGAACACTGGAATCAGTCAGCATCTCCACTACATATAAGTTATGCTTCACTCCATTTATGATCTTAGAATTAGAATTGATACATCCAAGCTGCCCCTGACTTAGGCATTAGTGCTCAGGTGCAGTAATTAGCTTTCTGGATTCTTTCTTCTTTTAAATGAAGAAGTCTGTAGAGGAAAAGTGATTATCAAAGTTACAAGTTTCTTTATTCTAAGTTCTTTATATAAGGCTATATATCAGGTAATATCATTGTGAAAAGTTGTTTTCTGGAGACTAATGAGAGAAAATATCTGTTTATTAAGGGTATTCAGGGACAGAAAATTATTACTTAAATTCAGAAAAATAGAAGAGATTTAAGAACTAAAATTATATAACTCAGTATAAATACTTATGAAATTCAGAAGGATAAAACATAAAAGTGACCATACTCTTTGGCAACATATTGCACAGGTGTAACACACAGTGACTTAACTAGGACTGAAGTACCTTTCTCTGAGCAGAAATGGCCCAGAACTCAGAGGATAAGAGAAAATCAGATCTGCCAAGCCTCTTTGGCCATGCAAGCAGAAATGAATCATGCAATGTTCCGATTGCTCCTCCTCACAGCAGGAACTGGTTGATATCTGAAACAGCTGATTTGAACACAGAAATCTAAACTGTGTGCTAAGGAGGCACTGCATGTCAACTTCTCTTTGTTATAGCAAAAGTTAGTCTTTAACATAGCTAACATGTTGAACAAGGAAATAGGCTCATATTGTAAGATTGAAGATTAAAGTTAGTTAAGCTAAAAACTGGGGGGATGCATTTAGCTTTTAGTTGCACTACAGGTCTTGGAAGCACAGTGGAAAAAGAAGATGGGCATGACACATTAAAGGGAATGAAGAAATATAAAGTGATGAAATGACAGGTTCTTGGGTGTTAGGTGGTAAATATGAAGGCAGGACACACAAAAAATGGGGGGAAATACTAGTTCTTTCACTTTGTGTGAAACTTTGATTTAAGTTGCATCATCATTGCTGGAGGGAGAAGTTCTGGTAGTATCTATTATTTTTTTCCCAGTGGTACTGAGGATTGAACCCAGGACCCAGGATTTTTCTACCACTGACTTACATCCCTGGCCTGTTTATTTATTTATTTATTTATTTATTTATTTATTTGTTTGTTTGTTTGTTTATTTATTTATTTATTTTATAGACAGTGACTTGCTAATTTGTGCAGGCTTCCCTCAAACTGGCTATCATCCTGCTTCAGCCACTAGAGTATCTGTGATTATGGGCGTAAACCATTATTCCCAGTATATTTATGGTCTTTAAATAGTTTTCTGATCATCAGTTAGTGCCACTCATTGGATACATAACCACTTAAAATCATAAACCGGGGTAAGTATATGATGGGTTCAGTGCAAGTGAGGATTCAAGGACCCAGTGCTTGATGTATCTCAAATTAGCTTTAATTCTCAGGGAAAGGCTTAGAAATCCATCAGCAGTACTTTAAAGAAAACTGTGCCAAGTGGTGGTAACATGACAGGCCTGTGAGACCCTATCTCAAAATAAAACAAGTAAAAAAAAGACCTGGGGATGCAGCTTGGTGGCAGTTCAATCTCAAGTATGAAACAACAATAACAACAAAGAATGGAAGCATAAACACAGATCTATCAGTGACTTGAAGACATTGCTGGTAAATTCAAGTATGGTTAGACTATGTAGAGAGAAAGCAAAGAGAGGAAAATTGTGTGAACAAATGCTTTAACATGAGAACAAGGCGGGCTTAGGAATACTCTAAATTAGACAAGCGTATGAAAAAATAGAGACAATAAAGGCTGAATTATAGAACATTACAAAAATTATATTCTAAATTTTTGTTTTAAAGAAAACAGTTTATGGTTAGAATTGATAGGGTTAAGATCATACAATAAATTAGTGTTAGATTCTACATCACATTTTTGGTTTCTTGGTTTACTGATCTGCGTGGGGAGGGAATAAGTAACCCTTGAAAGTGTGGGCTGGCTGGAAATAAAAGTCTGGAAAGTAATGTTAAGGAATAAAGCAAAACACATTGGAAATATTCATATAGAAAGCAGAGGCTTCAAGGGTGGAAAAGACCTGATGGGTTTGGCCTAACAAAGGAAAAAACTTACAAATGCTTTACTTATAGTGAAAAACACCAAAGGAATTTTTGTAGAAGGGGTTCTTCAAGGTCAGCAAGAAGACGAGGCTGTAGGGGAAGCTGGCCTGATTGAGGACTTATGACTTACCACTTACGTAGTATTCTTCCTCCTCCAGGCAGCTGGTACCTCAAGGCTAGTTGGGGCCTTGATATCTCTCTCCACCTTTGGGGAGTTGCATTTGAATTTTCCCCATGATAATAGGTCTATGTCAGTTCCTTGACCAGACATTTGCTTTAATTCTATTGGTAAAATCATACCATCTGCTGCAGTGATTTTAAGGAGCTACAAAGAAAGACATGGAGTTTAAGAATGTAAGCATGTGCAGTGTGTGTGGGTAAATAGTGAACGGAAATTCCATGAAGCCTGAAGGAGGGTAGTCATGGAACTTAACTGTCTACTGCATGTATCTAATACAACAGCTTTTAATATTTTTCTGTATGAGCTCTCATCAGCTCTGCAAGGACTCTAACATTTGCCTTGCTTTCTAAACACATGGCAAGGAGAACACTTTCTGGTTTCAGTAGAGGCAACAGGTTGTATTTTAATACAGCCTGCAACTAATCAGGGATTTCTCTTTGGGCAATGAAGAAATGTTCTACTGCATATCAGTGTGCCTCTTTACTCGGGGTTAGCAATCTATCAAGTCACAATGGTGCAAAGCTGGGAGATTCTAGACTGAACCCACTCTTCCTTCTCTTAACCTTTTCTTTCTTTGGAACTTTTTCTGTATCTTTTCCTCTTCCTTCCTTTCCCCTTAAATTCTGTCCCCTTCCTCTCACTTCCTACCCACACTTTCTCACATTTCTTCCCTCCCTCCCTCCCTTCCTTCCTTCCTTCCTTCCTTCCTTCCTTCCTTCCTTCCTTCCTTCCTTCCTTCCTTCCTTATTTTGTCTCACGGCAAACAGAAACATAGCCCTACTACTACAAACACACAGGACAATGAAGATGAAGGGCTCTACCCTGTAATAGAAGTTTCCTACAGATCCTAGTGAAAACCTCCAGTAAATTCAAGACCATAAAAGAGCAGTCAAGACCAAAGGGAGGAAAGATGCAAATTTAAAACAGCCCAGCCAGGAAACAAAGAACTGCTTGGAAGTCAGCTGGAAAGCATACCATTCAAATCAAACCACACCTTCAAAACCAAACACCTGTGCGGTTATTGACCCCAAGTTTACTGACTTTTTCTGCCGGCTGAACTCAGTTTCCTAAGAGAGAGACAAAATAAAAGTAATTAAGTGAGTTTGTAAACTACCACAGGATTATTTCTCAGAATGGAAACTCACTGAATGATTCTATCTACATGAGTATGAAGGACATTCAGTGTTATGACCTGCTCTTCCCAGTTCTGTTTTAAAACATGAGAACAATATTAAGTTGATAATATCCCACAAATGTAAAGCTAATGGATGATTTAGCTTTAAATATTTAAAATAGTACCCTAATTACAAAGATTATAGATTAATAATATGTAAAGTATTGGCCTTTACTAGAAACTATATGTTCTCATTTTGTTCCATATTGTACTTGTGAGTGTTGCCTATCACATATATACTTTAAATCTGCAATATGGGACACCCGTTTTTATACTGAAGGACTGCACGGCAGGCACATCTTGCAAACAAGGGTTTGTGCACTTCAGCAGCTCAGCAAGAAACTGGTTTTTCAATAAATACCATTTCAGAATAGTCTAGCTCATTAATGATTTTTATTGCATTCTGAAAATGTGCCAAGTCCCTTATGAAACTCAATTATCTTTTGAGAGAAAAAGCACAATACATGGAAATACTGAAGTCTTTAAAAAGGCAAGATTTTTCCCTCCTTTTTTATCCCTCCCACTGAGACTCTTTAGAATGTAGTACTATATTATCCCCTGCTTCATACATCAACACATGGGCAATGAAAAGGCTGAGTGATTGAGAGCAGGTGAAATGCAAGTGCTAGGTCTGAAAAAAAAGTGTTATAAAACACATGCACACATCCACAAAGTAGGTTTACAGTCTCAGAACTTAACCCCTTGTTTGTGTGTGAATTAAGGAGGGGATTCTTGTGAAGTGGTTTTTATTCCCCCTGGAGTCAACAAAGTTATCAGGTAATAGATTATTATTCAGTCAACATCAGCACAACTATAAATCTACGTTGTACAAAATCAGCAGAACTCATGACTTGCCATTGAATATGAGGCTTAGGAATCTCTGGAGAAAATAAATAACTTGTGCTTGGTGTTACTCTATGGCATTTTTCTCCTTGCTTTCTAAATGCTTTAAGTACAAGGTGTCTAGTTTATCTTTCCAAGAACATTATGAACATAAATAAATACAAAATAACAATAAGAAGAAACAGACTCTCACTTTAGTTTGAAATCCAGAACTTTCAAAAACAAATAGTTTTATTAGAAAATTATGTACAGCAACAAATACATTTATAACACATTTTTTCCAGTAGAATTAGCATGTTCCTTTGTTCTTTGTTCCTAATATTTCTCTTACATCTTTTAAAAACTGAAGAAACAACTGTCCATATTTGAGTTCAAAAGCCATGCTTATTTGATGAAAAAACATAATGAATTAAAAAGAAGAGTTGTTAGATCTATGTATGTAATATTGGATGATGGTTTTAAGTCTATTATAGGTAGGGAAACTTTTTTGTTTTTTGTTTTCTTTAAAGATCTTTTTAGCCTTTGAAACAAAGACATGCAAACATAACAGTGATAATGAGAATAAAGTGCACAAACCATGATCAAGTTAGTATGGTTCAAGTTAAATTTGAGGATATTACTGTGGTTGAAAATCTGCACGTCTTTGAGAGCCAATTATACCTGCCATATTTTTATCACAAAGGCTAAAATTTTATAACATAGACTACTAGATATGCAAGTGCCTTATCAATTGCCTGAAAAACTATATTAATAGAGGTGAGAAACTCACAATGAACTGCATGTAATATAAAATTATGAAAGATGAAGATGATGTTGTTGTGCTATTAATGATAGTTTTTAAAATCAGTGCACTGAATGCATTGGAACTACAAAGACAGACATAGATTCCTTTTTTTCTGATAGAACGTAAAAACAAAGGAATGCTGAGATTTAACAGATTCTTAAATACAGGGTTACATTGTAACAAAAAGAAAGTTCAAATGTTCTAACGGTGTTACCTGTACCTAAAAATGAAAAGGAGAAACATGAAGAAAAAGATAATGTATTTTGACGGAGTCATTCCTTTTAATAAATGTGTTTATTCATAGACAAGTCATATTACTTGTGATTGATTGAAGAAAGTTTTGATAGATTTGATGGAAGCCTAATATAATGTATACAGTTTTCTTTGGTCTTAAGCTTTTTCTTTTTCTTTACTTTTTTTTTTTAACATTTCAAATAAGGCACCTCTGTTTTTTGTTTTGTTTTGGTTTTGGTGCCTGGGATTGAACCCAGGAGTACTTAAACACTGATCAACATTTCCAGACCCCACTTTTTTTTTTTTTTTTTTTAGGTTAGAGGTAGGATCTCCTAAGTTGCTGAGTCTGGCTTTGAACTCATGATTGTCTTGAGCAGCTTACAGCAGGATTACAGTCATACACCACCATGGCTGGCTCTGTTTTCTTTATCATTTCCTCTGAACTTGTGTGTGCTTGAGTCTAGGAAAATTTGGTTGGAATTTATATGAAATAAGTAAAGAAATTTTATATAAAATTCTTTCAGAAACTGATGTTTTACGAGAGAGGGACACCAAGAAAGAGAAAGAGAGAGAAAGGAAAGAAATTGGGAGTCCTACATAAGGACACATAAGGATTCACATATTCTTCCATTCAACATAATTATTCGCTATAGGTTAACAGAACAATTAACTGTTACAATAACTTTTATTATTTCACAATTGCACTATTTCTTTAGTTTCATTAGCAGTGTGTAATTAACCAGAAGCACTGTCAGAGACCAAGTCTAAGTTGTTCATCATCAAAAAACTGCTGCCTTTCAAGTTGCCTACTACAAATTCAAGGTCAGTGCTGAATGAAAAAGGGTCATCTGAGAAATTAGAATCCTCTCATATGCATTTTGTACATGAATACTTTCCAAATGGGTAGTCACTAAATGTTATTGACATTGAACTCTTTTAAATAATTCCCATCAGATGGTGGAATGTGATGAACATCATTATCCAAAGTACATATATGAAGACACGAATTGGTGTAAACATACTTTAAATACAACCAGAGATATGAAAAACATGTACTCTATAAGTGTAATATAAATTACAATGCATTCTGCTTTCATATATTTAAAAAAATCAATAAAAATTAAATTAAATTAAATTAAATTAAATAATTCCCAAACTGGGTAACATTATGAAATATTGTTTGTAACGTATAATACGAATATTTCAAGTAATATGAAATATTAATAGTATGTATATTTACGATATACTTAAATGATAGTGTAGGATATAACTTCTGTATTTAGGCTGAATCTGTGGCTCAGTGTTAACACTTGCCTAGCACTGGGTTCATTTATCAGCACTGCATATAAATAAATCAAAAATACAACAACTAAAAAGATATTTTTTTTAAAAAATCATATTTTAAAATCAATGCATTAATTTTTAAATAAATGTCAATAGAAAAAAGTATCAGACTAATTTTTAAAATATAATCATTTATTTAATCTGTAATTCTTGTCATTATTTTCCCTTAACATAAGTTCATTTATTCCTTGAAAGAAGTATTCAGGCCATCTGATATGTGACAGTGATTATTACAGGAACTTGACATATACCATTGGTCAAATGTGACAGATTCCTGCCTTCATGCTCCAATTTCTACAGATTTTAACTTATTGTCTTTGGGATGTTGTATTTAAAAGACCCAGACAAACAGGCTTTTGTTCATCACTAGATAAAATGTTGTCCCTTTGTGTGAGTACTATTAGAATTCTTAAAGTAGACCAACTTTTAAATGGTAAAATGAAAACATTTTTTTATCTGATGAGTTTACAATGTAGACAGCATTTTCAATTTTGAAATTTAGCTTAGTAAAATTTATCTTTGACGGCTGCACTCACACTATCCTACTCTCTCTCCCTTTCTTCCGTTTTTTTGTTTTATTCAGGTTGAGTATATTTCCAGTTTTATTTTCATGTCACTAATGACAATGGGGGTGACTGTGAGCAGGTAGAAAATAGCCCTCTCACAGAAGAGCTTATACTTCTCTATACAATCTTGGAGGGAGTCTGGCTTATCAGGACAGTTGTCAACTTAGATATGTCAAATCAGTGGGAGGCTCAGAATTGATCATGCCCATGCTTTTAAAACTCGGCATCTTTTTCTCAGTTTTCATGTGCAGTTTTCAGTGTGGATATGGTTGGTCAAGACTTTTCTGATGTGCCACCATTCATCCTATCTTTGTCACTTGGTGCTCATGGTCACTTATTTCACCACAGCTTCCACTTTTATGACCGAATTTGTATGGGCTGTGGCATTAATGATCAGTAACCATGATATTGGGGCACCCTTGTTGCTGGTAAGCCATAATTTGCCATGGGAATTTCCTTAGGATCAATATGTGAGCAATAAGGAAATGTAAGAAATTAAAACTGAGCAGGAAGGGAATCTTGCCAAAGGCAACATTAGTTAATGAAAAAAATTCCTTTAGCTAAAGTTGATGAAAAATAGGGTATAAATTCTTCTTTTTCCTAATGAACTTCCCAGGATATGGTCTATCATACAGCCTCCTGGAGGTGAAGGCCCCAAGACTGTGTTCACTGTGGCTGGTTATCAAGTGGTCTCCAGCTCTACACATTCCCTTGTGTTCATTCTCTCTTCTGCTGTCTCAGTGCTCTCTCCCTTCATGCTACAATAAGATTCTGTCTCAGAGAACATTCACCAAGGTTTTGCCTCAGGTTCCTTCTCTGAAGGAGGCTTAAAGATGACAGGGAGGGATGGAAATTTCTAATAAATTTCTGGAGTGCCTCCTTGAAACTTAGATTTGAAGGAGGCTTAGAAAGAGAACTTGAGATGCCAGAGTTTTATTGGCACAGGATTGTGAAAGTGAGTAAAAAGCTCAGGGAAATGGGAATATTGATGATTTTCTTATGTAACATATGAGAACTTAGCCCCCAATATATTTCCCCAGCCTGTAGGGTCTAATGGCCACCACTTCACTAAAGCCATCAATAGTGACGTGGCAATAACACTGGCGGCAGTGACGAGGAGAGTGGTACCTGTCTTGTGTGGGTGATGTTGGGATGATATCATCTCCAATGGTTCTGTGAATATCCTTCGAATACTACCTGTGTGGAGTCACAATTATTACTTCACCTCTTTAAGAACCTGTGGATGTTTTCTAGGAAGTTAAGTATTGGAGAATTACTTATACCCAGATATTTTGATATCATTGTGTCAAAAGAAATTAGTGAAGTTCATTTAAAAGATCAAACTTGGAGATGGAGCAATTTGTGAATGTGTTTTTATTTTGTTTGTTTGTTTGTTTTGCTTAGGGTGGCTAGCTCAGAAATATTCATTTGTGTTTGCTTGCTGCTAGACTCATTTCTTTGCACTTTAGTCTTATTTCTGTTTCTGGAATTGCATCCCCTATAACATCATGTCCATTTGTTTGTTTGTTGTTTTTTTTTTGTTTGTTTGTTTTTATGCTTTGCTTTGAGGAGTCACAGTCTGAGACTGAGCTATGTACTGAAATAAAATGTGTACAGGGATTTCTATTTGCAGTTTTACTTTGTAATTTCGTACTTACAAATGTTGAAGGATTATTTATTAATCAATTTTCTATTAACATCATCATTACATTTGTGGAGAGCCAATAATGATGACTCATTTTTCTCTGTTCAGGTAGGGAGTGGTTCCAGGAAGAGCCATTCCTTCAGTAAATGAATGAGTATCACATGCAGAAATAGGTAGAAGCCCTAATGATATACCTAGCTATTAATCTATTCTATTTTTCTGATATTTTAGCTCAATCCACTAATAATAAAACAGCCCTCAACTCTCCTCACTCTACCAGTTAGCTGGATGCATGATACAAATGATAAGACAAAATTATAGAAAAAATCCCATCTTTTTAGTTTAATTCACCACAACACACTTTTCTAGGCACTTGACTATGGTTTGGTTGTTGCACAGGTATCTCAAATATCCAGATTTTAACAGAAGCTGATTTGATGTTCAATTTTAAGGTGTTCTTCCAGGAAATATGTATCCCATTTTCTCAGAAGCATATTTGATTTTCCCTATTTAAGTCTTGTTTCAATTTTATCAGAATATTTGCATATGTTTAACCTTCCACATTATCCATTCTCTCAAGATCCCACCTTTGTTTCACACTTTCTTTGCATTGATGGTCTGTTGAAATTGTTTCCTTGGTTTTTACTCTCTGCTGTAAAACTCAGATATACATTTTAGTGTATATACATTTTAGTGACATAAAAGGGAATGTGTGCATTCCCTTTTATGTCACTAAGCGGAGCTCTAATAGTTGAGCTGAAATCTTTATCTGTTAGTTTTCTTATCTGAGTCATCCCAACTGTAACTTTTTTATGTTCACTATTTTAAAATATTTACCAGATATTAGGTATTGTGATTGCTATATGGTAGAGACTATATTTTTCAGAAGAGTAGAAGAACGCTATATTCTGTTTTGTGCATTGGTTTTAACAGGCAAGTGACTTAAATTCACCATCAGGCAGCAGCTCAAATCATAGCCCTGTTCCTTCATTCTGAACCAGGATGATTGTAGTCCTCCCTGGTGCCCAACTTCCTTAGGAGCCATGTAGAGATGGAGGTTGTATTTGTTCAGAGATTTTTAGGCTCCTGGTTTCTGGCATTTTCCCTGTCAGAATTTTTCTTTCAATTTGCATTTTTGTTATTGGCCTCATCCGTTTCTCTAGTCTGCCAATCCAGAAAGATCTCTATCAGAATTTTATCTGCCTAATGTGGTACTATTCCTATGAATCCTTTACTACACCGAAACAATTTTATTTTCAAACTCACCATGTTGAGTCATTTTCCATGAACAGACTTATATCCAATCATATTGGTTTCTAATAAAAGTATAGAAAAAAAAATATATATATATATACATAATAACACAAATAAGAATTTCTCTTTTCAATCTTGGAACTGATAAATCATGAAAAAAAATGAAGAAATTCCCACATATTAATCTGCAAAAGAGTTACTTCAAAGGCAAAGTGAGTTGGCAAAACCTGAGAGGTTAAGTTGAATAAGAGAAAACAATTTTGTTCCTACAAAATACAACCCTACCCTAAAGTTACCCAAAATTTCCTCCTATAACAATATATGTATTTAGAATGTTCTTCGACTTGAGATAGTGTGACTTAACTTTTAAACTTTATGATAGTACAAAAGTGATACACTTTCCCTAGAAACTTTACTTCAAACTTTGAATTTTGATCTTGTCCAAGGCTGACCATATGTAGTACAATAGTGTCTCTCATGATTCTGGGAAGGGGGAGCTAGCCACAATTCCAAGTTGCCCATGTGGTCCGTATGGGGAAAAACAATACACTAAAATGTATGGTATTGCTGAGCTCAGTTGACTGATAGGGTGGATATATTCAATGCATTATGGATGGAGAATATTTTCAACTTACAATGGGTTTATCTATAAATAACCTCATAGTAAATACAGGAACATCCATAAGGAATGTAAAGAAATGTCCTCTAATAGAGTCCTGGAAGTAAGGTCAGGGAGAAGGAATAAGGTAGAAGGGAACAAAGAATTACAACTTCATCTGAATTGAATGATGACCACATCTTTATAATTCTTAAATAATCAAAATGTGAATCACATGGACTATTGTTTTCCAATCACATCTTATCCTCATTACTCTTGAAATAATCAACTACTTGGTGTTCTTATGTGTCACTGGGTAAAAGACAATGTGAATCTTGGGAAGTGTTCATGTTCCATGACTCCAACTATCCTCCATGAAAGAAAAACTATGGGCAATACCAAGAATTAGAAGAGAGGCAGAGGAAGAGAGTGAAGTATAATATCTTCAATATCAATCCAGATTTGAAGTAGTAAGTTTTGAACATTTCATTTGTTCACTGATGGCCACAAGGGTGTTGTACTTTTTGCCACAAGATTGTAAAAAATGAAATATGGGTACATATTAAATTATTTACTGAATAATGAACTGTAAATTATTTAATAAAGATTTCTTTGTTATAATAAGGAATACTACAGTGAAATATTTAGGTGCATTTATATCTTATTATAGGTGGCTTCATTTTCACTTTAACTCAGTCATTTTTATCTGCATCATGGCTGCTGATACCTTAGTCCACAGTCTACTCAGGATGTAAGACAGTTGTTCTTCCTCAAACTTATTCTAACTACTGTAACTTTGGCTCAATGACAAGGGAGTTTTTCTCCTGGGGCTAAAACAACTTCTTTCAGTTCCAATGATTTATTTCTTCTCTGAAGCTGCAATGGGGGCTTGGGACCCACCTTTGCTTGGTCTCAGAATGCTAAGTAAGGAATCCTATACTGACTCCCTCCCTAGGGCAGGCTTAGGCCCACAGTTTAATTTAAATCATGTAAACTGTAATAATTGGAAACTGCAGGGGGCCAAGACAATTTGTTAAATTTGTATACCTGTGAATCAGAAATGGTTGAATTATGAAAGTCAAGTCCAAAACAAGGACAGTCTCATTTGGATTGTTTTAAAAGAAATCTCAGATATCAATAACTCCAAGTTAGAAAATACATATCTGTTATAGAGAAAGCTAAATCTTTAAATAACTAGGATAATAGAGGGGAGAGAAAAAAGATATTCTAGGCCTCTGTTGATAGATCAATCTCTTTCTCTGTCTCACACATGAACTATAACATATTTGGGTGACTTTAGAGATTCAAATTATAGTTTTGTTTTGGATTTGTTCCCTTTATAGGCCACTTGACTTCCATGAAGTCATTCCTTTTCCTTATGAGAATAATTTCTATAATATAATTTATAAACATTGTTTTCATAAAAACTTCTAGGAGGATAAGTGGGGAAAAAACAAGGTTAATGAATGATTGTATTATCCACAAATGGCCTTTAGCAAAATAGTCACACCAGAAAGAGTAACAGTCAGAAATGAAGGATGTGTTGAAAAATATCTGAATAAAGAAGAGATAGTCCCCAGAATTGAGACCCTAAATAATGAACTGCAGAAGGCACTTAGCCTCACTGGGTCTAGACTATGATTTAAAGTAAGATGTATATTAATTAAAGGAAAAGAAACAGAAAAGTCAACAAACCCATTCAGAGAGAAAGAGAAAAATGTAATGGCCAGGCTACAGGGCCTTTAAACAGGCCTGGATAATCTGAACAGAAATGGTCATTTGAGGAATCTATAGTAACAATTGTCTGAAATATACACACAATTTTCTTGGCTCTGAATACATTTGGAATGCATTAAATGTTCTGTCTCTCAGAGACTGCCAAGTTTCTTTGGATTTATGCTCCATTGAAGAGAAACTTGGATTTATTATTTTTTAAAAAATGAACAGAATTTTATGAAGTGTATTATATTAAAGTTAGAGGCAATAGTGAGCATGACTAAGAAATAAAAGGTGATCTTTGGGAATTTCCAATAGTCAATAATTGATCTAATGTTTGTAATGGATGTTTTGCCTTCATGAAACATCAATAGGGCCATTTATGTCGAACAACACAACTGAAATAAAATAGTGATTACAAGGGTCTTATATGATAATTAATGTTTTATTCTAATAGCACTTTTATTTTCTCAAATCATATATCTGTTGCAAGCAAACTAAATTCCATTGAATGTCAAAGGTATTATATGACATTTGGAAAGATAATATTTTGGAAAAGTAAACTTTCAGAACTATACTATTGTTGCCAATGTTCCATGTTTTCTTTTAAATACTGGGTACTTTTGCAGATCTGACTGACATTCCAGTGAAAAAAACTGTCACTAATTGGTGACAAAGTAACATGTAGTTTGGAAATCTTTTTTCTTTCTTTTCATTTTTTTTTCTTCTGAGAGTTCCCAATAGGAAACTAATTCCACTTGTTCATTTTCAAATACTCTATTGCTTGAAGACTTTGACAAACTGTGTAATGAAGGGTTTAGTCCCTAGTAATGAATGTCATGATCCTAACAATAAGATCCAACAAACAATCTGAATGCTGACTTTGTGTAGAGTACACACAGAGTCTGACTGGTCTGAATAATTACTGGAGTTTGGCGGATATACAGTCTGTGCAGTGCACGGTGATGGCACCTGCTGGGACTTAGCATTATTTTGAAAAATAACAGTTCCTTCCAAAGGAATGAACACTTTATAGTACAGTAATTGAGTGCAGGCATCAAAACACTTGCTTTCTTTGCACTCTTGAGAATCTCTTTATTTTAGGCTTTTGTTTTGCCAGTCATGTTATATTTTTAAAGACTGTCCAGTAGCCCCAGTATTATTGCTTTTTGAGACCCTTCGAAAAAGAATCAGTAATAGACATTTTGGAAGATGTACCTGCAAGCGTGAAACACGGGTTTCAAGGGTAAATAATTATGCATTAATTACTTATTTTACATGTCACATATAGGTATACATTACAAAGTTAGGTACATGCAAATTGGGCAGAAATGCATTTATGCAATACATTGATTGTGAAATAACATAATGTTCTTCTTGTATGGTTTGAATGTCTTAAGTATTTGTGATACTTTATGCTGATTTTTCTATCTAAGTTGAATATAGTCTCATTCTAGATAAAGAGGCAGAAAAGCTGGAATGGGTAAATAATCTATGGAGCCCCACTTAGACTGCTGGAGGAAAATAAATGTATATTTTTTTCTCTGTTGACTTGAAGGACTAATAAGGACACAGAAAAATAATTTCTGTAGCTTCTTAAATTTCAAGCATGGGGTTTGAGAGACAGAAACTTCATGATAGGACCCCAGGCACTGTCCCTAATGGTTTATTGTTGGACACTTTGAATAAATAAGACCACTGGAATCTTCCAGAAATAGCTCTGTACCTGAATTTCAAGAAAAGGTGCCTTTCTGTGTTTCCCAAAGTGTGACTCATTTTTAATTACATTGCCTGATCTGAAACAAGAGGACACAAAGTTGGCATGTTTTACTATTCAGATGGTGAGGACTAGGTCAAGTCTAAGTCTTTCAGAAAGTTTGAGGATATTGTTAATAAATACAGAAACTTCTGTCAGATGAGACAGTGTACAGATAGAACATGTGGGCCCATCGGTGACCAACAGAGAGAGGAAATTCTTCATTTTACAGATCACTTTCCATGTTAAATCCTTCTTTATAATTTTTGCCTCATTAATATATCCTACTATCTTGAGACTTTTGAAATTTGGGGGCATTACAATTTACTGTGTCAGTTTTCTCAAGGGAAGATGGAATCGGTTGTCTGAGCTGAAAGTTCCAAGCTGCTGAGAACAATTATTTTTCTTTTTTAAGTATGAAACTGAGGCAGTTCTCCTCTGAGGTACTATCATTATTTGCACAAAGAAATATAGTGAAAGTTTTCTTCTGGAAATCTCATTTGATACCACAACTATGCATTTCTTAACATCAAAAACACTGGAAAAACAGGCCTGAGTTTTAATTAACCACCATGTGTTTATTTCTAGGTCACTCTAGTAAATATGTGCTCCTGTAAATACAAACAAAAGGTTTCTACTGCTTCATCCAACCAGAGTAATTACTCATTACCACAGTGAAAATTCCCTTTAACTAAACAGGTTTAATAAATTCAAATCTCTAGGTTGAAAAACATGCTTTTATTTCATTAACAAATCATTCAGACTTAATCTTATCATTTTGTAAATAAAAATGCAGAGTCATCCAATAAATAACTTAGTCTGTTTTGAAGAGATTAAGAAGGGGTAGTATTAAAAACCAAATAAGAAAAAAAATATCATTTATTTCTTACAATAGAAAATAAACATACAAATTTCCAAATAAATGTAGGCAATATGAACAATTATATGAGCATATGATAATTCCATTTATGTAATGATTTCTAGATGCCATTTTTTAAAAAAATTTATTTTCTTTACATTTAATCTTAACTTGTATTGAAGCCATTTTATAAAAAGAGCAAATGAGTCATGTAGCAACTAATTAACTAGTTTTATCTTTGAAATATATATTTTGAAATATATAAAATATATATTATGCAATTATTAAAGAGAAGGATGAGATATATAAGTATAGAAATGGAATAATTCATAAAATATTAGTAAAATTCATTAGGGAAGTTTATACTATGTAGTAGGATTTATATCATGATTCTATTTTTAGTTATGTATGATTATGTGGGTATATAGGCATACATACAGGTATACATGCACATGATATTATTCATTATACTAATACATTCATAGAGATAATCATATTTTTATATTGCTTATAAATACCTTTAAAGCTAAATATTAATCTCAATTTAGCCTGTAGTTGAAATCTATTAATTAATTAAAGTATTTCTCTGTTGATATGCAGTTTTATTTATTGTTTGTTTTTTCAGTGAAAATGAATAAAACCTATTTATTTTTTTCTAACATGGATAAGTAACAAATCTATGTAATATGTGTGAAGGTATATTTAACACAAATGGAAAAATATTTTATAAATATCCACAAATATTAAAAATCTATCTAGCCACCTAAATACAGAACTGCTTCAATGGAGGGAATTATCCTCACAAACACATAAAGAGCATTAACAACTGGAAAACAATGGAAATCAATAGGCTTTACTTATTTGCACATACAGTATAGTTTTGGAAGATGGAGTTTGAAAAGCATTGGCTGGCAATCTAATTGAGTAATGAAACTGAGGGTATTGCAATATTCAAGGCATGTCTGTAAATTTAACATCAGAAGGGAAATTAATAGTGAGCTGCACAATAGATGGCTTGCATCTATGGACATAAATAAACATGTGCCTCTAAATAGTCATTACTATCTTTTATGGTTTAGAACTAGGTGTCCCCCAAAATCTCAGGTGTGAGACAATGCAAGAAAGTTGGGAGGTAAAATAATGGGCTTACAAGAGCTTTAACCTAATCAGGTAATTAATGCACTTAAATGGATTAATTGGCTGTAAGCAGGTAGGGTGTGTCTGGAGGTGGTAGGTCAGTGGGAGTGTGCATTTGGGGTATATGTTTTGTCCTTGATGATCAGAGTTCTCTCCCTCTGCTTCCTGTTGGCAATGTTCTGAGTTTCTTCCTCCTCCACCTCACCCTTTCACTGTGAGGTTCTGCCTCTCCTTGAATTCAGAGCAATGCCATTTAAGGACTCAGACCTCTGAAAACATGATCCCCAAATGCACTTTTCCTCTTCTATCTTGTTCTTGTTGGTTCTTCTGGTCATAGAGATGAAAAAGCTGATTGAAACACTATTATACATAGCTCAGTTTTAAAACTGAAAATCTGGTTCTATACATGCACAGAGAATGCATTTTTTTTTCCTATCAAAGCCTATAATCTACAAATGAAAACAGTGTTTCTATAACATTGTTTTATTGTTAACTTAATTCATGGATGTGTCCCATATTCATTGTTAGTATTTAATTTTTAATATATGATAAAAGACCTTATTTGTGTAAATAGCTATGTTATATTTATAGCTTAGGGAACTTGAATACAATTCTAAGAACAAATTTTAATGAGAATTTTGCTAAGTAAAATAATGGAGTTTTAACAGACATTTAACCTTTGTGAATAAATACATGTCATATTATAGACAATATAGAAACTTGTAGAATAAAACAGCATACCAATTAGGAAATAAGACTTCTTGCCTCCAAGGACTCCAAAGCAGAGAGGGGTATATATAGCTCACGTTTCCAGAGTTTGGTGGAGTTTTATCACTTCCATCAAATACATCCAGAATGTCCTGAACTATTTCTATGTTTATATCCTTTATTCCCCTAAATTACATTCAAAGTACATATTTAAATATGCCATATTAATTTTTTCAGGATATTCTCTCATTAATTTCTATTTTGTTCATAAAAGTTCAGCTTCTATGTTCTTTTTAATCATAAATTTATTTAAAATAATGTGTTAGTTTTATCTACTAAGAATTTTGAAAGCTTTTTCAGACTTCCATCCTCCCTAAAGAAATCATAAAATGTCAACCAACAGATCGAAAATCAATTTCATCCCAGATAAAAGCTGGACTAGTCAACATGAGTTATTAAGAGAGCGAAAATAGTCATGCTGACTCCCTACCTCTCCTGTCTAGCCTAGAGAATTGATTATTTAAACAAACATTACAGTCTTCCAATTCATTTACCCAGATGGCCATCTCTTAATGATATGGTTAGGGAAAGAATGGGAAAGATATACAATTTCTTACATTCATGATATTTGATATGCACACAATGATTATTGGCTCAACAAGGTAATCTACCTCTGTGGGGAAAAGCACAAGGTAATTGAAGAATTCAAGAGTGTTTAAAGAAAAATATCTCTTGATGGAAGCCTTAGGTGTGATTGTCATAAGAGTTACAAAATAACTGCAGAATGATCTGTGTAAAGTGTTTACTGTTCAAGAAAATCTTATCTATTTTTATCTTCTTCATTTAGAAAACAACTACTAAGTTGCCATTCTCCTCTTTGCTCAAAAGTTGTTATATTAATTTTATTAATATGTATGTTAATAAAAATAACAAGGTCTCAAAAACTGTAGAAAGGGAAACTCATTAAAAGTTTTTTGCTTATGGTATCATTTTACTCATGTTTAATCATTTCCTATAAAATTCAGTTGGTTTCACTACTGGAATAAAGTCTTTTTAAATAACACTATTACTGTATATAGAGAGTTCAAAGAAAGATTTTATTATATGTCAAAAAATATATATCAGTATTAAAATATGTTTATAGAACTCTGTAGTAAGTTACTTTTTGTTACATGTAATAGAAAAATCATCAAAAGTCCTTGTGAAGTTATTCGCATTTTGGTCAAGGAAAAAAAGAAAGCACAATACATCATAAGCTGTTTTGAATTGTCAACAGATTTTTAGTTACTGTTAAAACTAGAGAAAATTGAAGCCATGTATCAGCCTGAACCCTGCAAACACTTTAATAGCCAAATAAGAGACAGTTTTGCAATTCAAAGATGAAAATGAAAACGGCTACATAAGATGACTAAATAATATAATCAAAATTTATTCACCCATAGGCACAGAAAAGAAAGAATTGTAGAGAAGACACGATTTCCTTTATTGGTGAGAAAGTCCATGGCAGTAGTATGCATTTAAATTACTCACAAACTGAACAATCGCTTTATGCATTTGTTCAAATTTTAACCCAGTTCTGAATGGATATATCATTTTCATGGCTCATTTACTTTATAATTTTATTTTAACTCGTCTATTGGTATTTATTTATATATTTTATTATTTTTTTATAATGTACAACATACTAGGAAAGAAAGCTTCCCTAGGGACATTTGTCAGATTATGAACTTATTTGAGGTTTGACATGGAAGAGCTAAGCTTAAGAATCTCTGAAAATAATTTTTTTTCAGAGTACATGAGAAAGATACCTGCCAATATCTCAAATTCTGACCAACCCAAACCCTAGAAATGTTCCATCATAAAGACATGAAATCTCTGCCCTATACTGATTAGAAGTGAGATCCTTCTGACAGACACCTGTATATGACATACAAAAACAGGTATTAAAAGGTAAATAATAATCAAGTGAAGAATGAGAAAATTGAGGTAGGCACACTACTAATTCAGACGTTGGAGTTAGCAGAGAAAGGATTTCAAATTAACCTTGAAACTGATAAGAAAAATATAAGGATAATTTAATGAGGAATGGAAACACAAAGAAATTGAATACATATCATAATGTGTTTAAATAAAATATTAAAATCAAAATCAAAGCCCTAAAAACTATAACTTTAAAATCAAGGATTCCTTTGATAGGTAAAATAAACAGACCAGATATTATTAAGTAGAGAGTCATGAACTCAAAAGTAGGTGAATTCAAAGCACCCAGGCAGAAGCACAGAGAAAACAAACAATTAAAGAGCAGAAAGGAGAATTTAAGACATGTGGGACAAAGTCACATTATTAAGTATTTCTGAAAATGGAGTCACAGAAGATGAGAAAGGGGGTCTGATGTAAAGTATGGAGTGTGGAAAGTTTCTTGTGGGGAGATGTAGAAGGAAAGCTGGGCAGACAGGGTGTCTAAATTGGGGGTTAGTTCAGACTCTGGAAAGACCTCAGCTATTCCCAGGGGGAACATAGCTCTTCATAGTTGTCCACCCTGGGGGAAAGGAGCCAGACAAGTTGAACATCAACTTCTACATCTTCCCAGTCTGCACCTGGGAAGAAGATGTAATCTGGACAAAGGAAGATCACTTCGGCTGAGGAAAATTATCAGCAGAGGATGAAGTTGTGAACCAACCCCTGGTGACGAAACATGTCTACCACCTAGGGCAATGAGGGTGAAAGACAGATATGAATCTCTCACCACAACATGGACTATAGCCCACTGTTTGTGAGATACAATCACAAGACAAATTACAAGGCTAGGTGGAAGAGGATATTTCTAGATCCTTTCTTACTAAATTACTTTTTTATAGCAAAGACCAAAACTAATGCAATGTTTTTGTCAATTGCCAAATATTTGTTTAATATTTATTCAAATATTTATTTGGGGATGAAGGAAATCATTGCTGTATTGGTCATTGGCCCAGTGGATGCAAGGAAAGCAAGGTTTTTAGCTAGAGTGCTTCGTACCCCTTCGTCCTCCTCTGCCACTACCCACCACACCCCTCCCCACTCTACCGTGGAAATCATAAGAACACTCCAGTTGCGCTGTGTTCAAGAACACAGATCCTGTGTATTCGTAATATCTGGACATTGCTCTTTCTCCTGTATTTCATTATCTTGTTATATGGGTATAATTAACTTTAGAGGGCTAGAGGAATAATTCATAAGTATTTCTTTCTTGGGTAATTCAGGATTCATCTTGGATAAATAGTTTCTACTTCACTCAATCCATACTGGATGTGATAGAGAGATCAACTCCAGGAACTAAACAAGAGATCATAACTTGCATTAGGAAAGCTTTTCTCATTGTCCCTGTAATTCTTTCTTGCTATACTGTGATTGAGTAGAATCAGTCTACGTTGGATGCCCATTGATTTTGCTAAGAGCATCATGTTGTATTGACCATCTCTATACCTCTCTGCATATTAGGATATCTCAGAAGTAAACCGAATATTTATATACATTATAGAGGTTTATAATCCTGGCTAGTTGCTTCATTAGTTAGAAATTCTATTATCTCTATTGCTAGGTAGATATATAACTTTTTTTTTCTAACCTCAGCCATTACCAACAAGGGAAAGACACTGCCACATCTCTTTTTTTTTTAAATTTATTTGTTTTGTTTTAGTTGTTTTCTTATTACACATATAGAACAATTTTTCATCCCTCTGTATATAAAGTATGTTCACATCAATTCATGTCTTCATACATGTACTTAGGATAATGATGCCTATCATATTCCAACATCCTTGCTAATCCCCTGCCCCCTCCCTTTCCCTCCCATCCCTCTTCTCTATTTAGAATTCATCTATTCCTCCCATACTCTTCCTCCTTACCCCACTATGAGTCAGCCTCCTTATATCAGAGAAAACATTCGGCATTTATTTTTGGGGGGATTGGCTAACTTCACTTAGCATTATTCTTATCCAACACCATCCATTTACCTGCAAATTCCATGATTTTATTCTCTTATTGCTGAGTAAAATTCCATTGTGTATATATGCCACATTTTTTTTTATCCATTCATCCACTGAAAGGCATCTAGTTTGGCTCCACAGTTCAGCTATTGTGAATTATGCTGCTATAAACATTGATGTGGCTGTGTTTCTGTAGTATGCTGTTTTTAAGTCTTTTGGGTATAATCCAAGGAGAGGGATAGCTGGGTCAAATGGTGGTTCCATTCCCAGATTTCCAAGGAACCTCCATACTGCTTTCCATGTTGGCTGCACCAATTTGCAGTCCCACCAGCAATGTATGAGTGTGCCTTTTTGCCCACATCCTTGCCAACAATTAATGTTGTTTGTCTTCATAATAGCTGCCAATTGACTGGAATGAGATGGTATCTTAGAGTAGTTTTGATTTGCATTTCTCTAGTTGCTAGAGATGATGAACATTTTTTCATATTTTTTTGATTAATTGAATATCCTATTCTGAGACATGTCTATTCATGTTTCTGGCCCATTTATTGATTGGGTAATTTTTGTGTGTGTGTTCAGCTTTTTGAGTTCTTTATATAACCCAGAGATTAGTGCTCTATCTGATGTGTGGAGGGTAAAAATCTGCTCCCAAGATGCAGGCTCTCTATTCACCTCATGGATTGTTTCTTTTGCTGAGAAGAAATGTTTTGGTTGAGTCCATCCCATTTATTGATTCTTGGTTTTAATACTTGTGCTATAGGAGTCCTATTAATGAAGTTGGGGCCTAATCCCACTTGATGAAGATAAGGGCCTACTTTTTCTTCTATTAGACACAGGGTTTTATTTCTAAGTCCTTGATCCATTTTGAATTGAGTTTTGTGCATGGTGAGATGTAGGGTTTTAATTTCATTTTGTTGCATATGGATTTCCAGTTTTACCAGCATCATTTGTTGAAGAGGCTATTTTTTCTCCAATGCATGTTTTGGCACCTTTGTCTAATATAAGATAATTGTAATTTTGTGGGTTAGTCTCTGAGTCCTCTATTCTTTACCATTGGTCTACCCATCTGTTTTGGTGCCAAAACCATGCTGTTTTTGTTACAATTTCTCTGTAGTATATTTTAAGGTCTTGTATAGTGATGCCACCTGCTTCATTCTTCCTGCTAAGGATTGCTTTAGCTATTCTGGGTCTCTTATTTGTCCCCATGAATTTCATAATTGCTTTTTCTATTTCTATGAGGAATTCCATTGGGTTTTCGGTCAGAATTGCATTAAATCTGTATAGTGCTTTTGGTAATATGGCCATTTTGACAATATTAATTCTGCCTATCCATGAACAAGGGAGATCTTTCCATCTTCTAAGATATTCTGTAGTTTCTTTCTTTAATGTTTTGTATTTCTCATAGTAAAGGTCTTTTTCAAATACAACATGTCATTTTGATTTTATTCCCATTCTTTGTATGTAAACAGCTGGCAGATATTACTGTTTGACACACTATTTAGACTGTAGCTTAGGTTTCATTTTCCATTTTGTGACATCTGTTGCATTTCTATGTAACTTATGTGTTTTGTGGTTTTCTAAATACCTAAGAACTTAGAAAAATTTTAACATGTTCTCCCAGAGGCCCTGCCCAACTGTTAAATTCTACAGAAAGAGGAATGTTCCCATGCTGCCAATCTTTCTTTGTCCAACTTTACATTCCTCAGTCCACTGTTGACACAGCATACTCAAAAAGAAAGAGTATGATTTAGCATTATTTGCAGGAGGGCAGATGGACACAGGTCCTAGGGTACACTGGTTTCATAAGTCAGAGGACTCTCCATCATCCTCAGGAGAGATGAGAAGATTATCCTTTAAGAAGAAAAAGGGAGTCCATAGTATTGAAGGGACTCTGAAATTTCAAGGTATTTAATTGTGTTTCTCCAGATGCTCCAATTCCTACTCTCAGCATGCTTTCACACCAAAGTTTCCAACCTTGCTATATCAGACTTGCTTGAGTTTTGAATATAAACTTTTCCAGAACTAGGACACCACTATAACAAAGTCTTAATTTTTTCTTCACACTGACTGCAGAAGATGAATCTTTTTACATGTTGCAAAAAAGGACTAATGACTTCTAAATATTGCCTTAAATTGGTATTAATTACCCTCACAATCTCAATCATTTCTTCTGTAAATACTAGGCAATACCTTGAGGTAAGAAAAAAATATCATTGGTTGCATTACTTTAGGCCTTTGAAAGTTTCAACAAATGTAGAATATAGAGCCCCACTGACCCAGAACAGAGCACAGGTAGGTCCAGGACAGCCTGCCCAACACCTGTGGAGACCTGGACTGGGTCTGGAGATAGCCAACAGCTACAACACTGTATTTAAGAGAGATGAATCTTTGAACACATTGCCCAAGCCACTGCCCAGAACCCCCAACCTGACCCAACACTCCATTGCTAAAAGCAGCAGAGCTCCATCTTGGGAACCAATAAATAAATTCAGCAAAGTAACAGGATATAAAATCAAAACCCATAATTCAAAGCCATTTCTGTATATCAGTGACAAATCCTCTGAAAGGGAAACAAGGAAAACTACCCCATTTACAATAGTCAAAAAACAAACAAGCAAACAAACAAAAAAACTTGGGAGTCAACTTAATTAATGAGGTGAAAAACCTCTACAATGAAATCTACAGAATGCTAAAGAAAGAAACTAAATAAGACTTTAGCAGATGGAAAGATTCTCCTTGTTCTTGGATAGGCAGAATTAATATTGTCAAAATGACGATACTACCAAAAGCACTATACAGATTTAATATAATTCCTATAAAAATCCAAATGGTATTCTTCATAGAAATAGAAAAAGCAGTCATGAAATTCATCTGAAAAAATAAGAGACTCTGACTAGTCAAACCTATTCTTAGCAAGAAGAGTGAAACAGTTGGCATCACTATACCAGAACTTAAACTATACTAATGAGCAACAGTAAAAAATACTACATGGTATTGCACCAGTATAGACTTTAGACCAATGGTACAAAATAGAGGACACAGAGACAAATCCACATAAATACAGTTAACTCATATTAGACAAAGGCACCAAAAACATATATTGGAGCAAGGATAGCCTCTTCAACAAATGGTACTGGGAAAACTGGTAATTCATATGTAACAAACTGAAATTAAGCCTCTATCTCTCACCATGCATAAAACTCAATTCAAAGTAGATTAAGGACCTAGGAATTAAACTAGAGACCCTGTACCTAGTAGAAGAAAAAGTAGGCCCTAATCTTCATCATATTGGATTAGGCCCTTACTTCCTTAATATGATTCCTATAGCACAAGAATTAAAATCAAGAATCAATAAATAGGATTGATTCAAACTAAAAACCTTCTTCTCAGCAAAAGAAACAAACAGTGAGGTGATGAGACAGCCTATAAAATAGGAACAAATTTTTACCACATACATATCAGATATTGCACTAAACTCTAGGATATATAAAAAACTCAAAAATCTTTACCCCCCCACAAAAAATCAAATAATCCAATCAATAAATGGGCCATGGAACTGAATGCATACTTCTCAAAAGATTATATATAATCAATCAACAAATATATGAAAAAATGTTCAACATCTCTAGCAATTTGAGAAATGCAAATCAAAACTACTATAAAATTTCATTTCACTCCAATCAAAATGGCATCTGCTAAGAATGCAAAGAACAATGGGGAAAAATTCACACTCATACATTGCTGGTAGGACTGTAAATTGGTACAGCCAATGTGGAAAGCAGTATAGAGACTCCTTGGAAAATTTAAAATGTAATCAGCATTTGACGCAGCTATCCCACTCCTTGGTTTATACCAAAAAGGCTTAAAAAGAGCATACTACAGGGATTCTGCCACATCAGTGTTTACAGCAGCACAATTCACAATAGCTAAGTTGTGGGGCCAACCTAGATGTCCTTCAGTAGGTGAATAGATAAGGAAAATGTGATATATATACACAATGGAATATTGCTCAGCATTAAATGAGAATAAAATCATGACATTTTCAGGTAAATGGAGTTGGAGAACATAATGCTAAGTGAAGTAAGCAATCCCCCAAACCCAAATGTGGAATGTTTTCTCTGATATAAGGATGCTGATTCATAATGGAGATAGGAGTGAGAGCATGGGAGGAATAGATGAAATTTAGATAGGGCCAAGTGGAGGGAGGGAAACGGAAGGTGTATGGGGATAGAAAAGATGCTGGAAGAAGATTGATATCATTACTCTAAGTACATATATGAAGACACAAATGGTGTTACTCTATAGGTTTTGTACAACCAGAGATATGAAAAAATTGTGCTTTATATGTGAGGTATGAATATAATTGCATTCTGCTGTCATATGTAATATATTATAATAAATAAAAAAATATAAATTTTTTCAAAAAAAATTGTAATGCAAATACAAAGATGTTATCTTTAGGCCTTCTCATTACCTTAGATACACAAAGACTAATTGAAATATTAAGGAGAAATAATAATCCAATAAAAAATAGGATGTCATGTTCATAGTAATTATATTCCACAAGTGTAAGATTAGTTTAATATTTGAAAATAAATTAGAATAATTCACTACATTAACAGAGTAATGGAGAAACCAAGCCACCACCTGTTTTCACTGTGATATATGTGATATGCTACCTCATCATAGGCCCAAAACAATGAAGTCAATCAACCAGAAATGAAACATCCAACACTATATGTCAAAATTAAACTCATTTTGGGGAGTTCTCATAATACTTAAAGTTACGGAAAGCGGACTAATCCAAAGGGTAAAAAATAAAATACAAATTCAAAAAGTAAAGTAAAACACAAATAGATGTAAAATTGGATACCAACACCACAGAGTGAAGCCCCCCCAAATGGTGAAAGAGGTAGAGAGAAATTATCCAAGCCATCTTTCTATCCCATAGGAAAGTCACTTTATCACTAAGGAATGGGAGAGAAAGAAAATTTTTCCTAGACCATGTGTACTGCTAAATCCAATGTTATATATATTTAGGAATTTTTGTTTCTAAGGTAATGACCTTGAGATTTAAAATTTTAATCTTCATGATCCTTGTGTACTCAATTTGAAGGTAAGCTGAATGATTCTCCCTTCACTTCTGTGCTTATCATTTGCTATTTTCAGACATCTATAATGGTCCATAAGCTTTGAAATTTAGTCACTTTATTTCTTAGTATCTGCTTCTTTAAACTACAATTTGCTTATGAATCAATAGCAGTTGTTATAGGGATTTCCATTCATTTATAAACAAGCATAATGACTAGCAAATCTTAGCATTGATAATTATTGAATAAAAGTTACATGAAGAAAATATGAGTTAAAAATTGAAATTCAACTTAAGATGATACTATAATAAGGAAATTTCTATGGAGGTTTTAGTTTCTTGACTGAATAGATTATTTTTCAGATATCAGGGAATTTAAGAAGACAAAGTAATATAATACATGAAATGCTAAAAAGCATTACTCTAATTCATAGAACAGCCTTCTATATTAGCAAATAGAAGATTATTGGCAGATATGAAAATAAGACAACTCTGTTAATTCTTATTTGGGTTTCTTCAGACATGTTAAAAAGTTCTAATAAGACTTAAATAATAAACAGTTTTACAATTACAATTGAAAAATAATTTCCATAAATCAAGTACAAATTAAAACAATAAACATAAAACTGTTCAATAAATTTTAATTTAAAGATTATATATTCAGTCATTTATATTCAAAAATATAGTCTTGATTAAATATAAACAGTAGATTGAGAAAAACAGAATTTTTGTCTCATAAAAATCTTGGTATACATGAATGACCTATAGAATAGGACCCATTAAATCAATTTTATGTTAAATTTTATATCTAGAAACATTTGTGTTTGGAGGTGTACAATTTGGGGGAGTTTCGAGAAATGCATAAAGGTATATAATCACAACCAAAATTAGTATACAGAATAAACATATCATTCAAAAAATTGTCTTGAGCTATGATTTTGCAGTCAAAATCTCATCACTTCTAACCCCTGGGAATCACTATTCAGATATGTATTCAAGATATGCCATTTCATTACTAATATATGTATGCATTTGGTAATGTTCAGAATTACTTTTCAAAAGAAAGCATGGTTTCACAACTGTTAAAGAGTAGACAAAATGATCTACAAATGAAATATTGTTGCAAGTTTGGGACTTTAGGTATGTGCATGCTTCTGTACACTTCATTATCACATTTCTGATAAAATTCTCATTGTAAAATAATTTTAGTAAGGTTTGTATACATGAAGAAATATCTTTATGAATAGTTTTATAAATAATTTCCATAAATCAAGTACAATTTAAAACAATAAACATAAAAATGTTCAATAAATTTTAATTTAAAGATTATATATTCAGTCATTTATATTCAAAAATATAGTCTTGATTAAATTTAAACAGTAGATTGAGAAAAACAGAATTATAAAGGTGATTATTTTAGAGAAAGTTGCTGTCTCCAAAGTATTCATTTGCAAAGAAATATAATTAAAAACAGCTTTTAGTTTTGTTTCTTCATTTTTATTTGAATTTTAATGCAAATTTTAAAGCAAAGATTAATCATGAGGCTTGTTAAAGATGGTAAGGAAAACCTCTTACCATCTTTAGAGAATCACTGTGATAGGTATGGGGACCATCTCAAAGTGTTCTCAAAGTTGGACTCAACTTTGGACATGGTTTATTCCAGTGGGAATTTACAGTTAAAGAGCACGGTGGAGGTCAGTTGGTGAAAAATTACTAACAGGAAACATCAGGGGTAAGGAAGGAGTCTGGCTAAATCAACCTAACAGCATTTTCTTGCTAGGGCAGACCCAAGTGCTCAAGACATCATCTATAGGATGTTAAAGAATGAGGAACCTAATCAGATGTTGGAGGTAATCAAATAATGAGAGTGGTTAAATTGACTTAGGATTGTTGATAAAATTAGTTTTTACAGAGACAAGTTCAGAAATTCCAAAGTCTGGCCTTATCAAAAAACAAACACAAAACAAAACAAAACAAACAAACAACAATAAAAAAAAAGAAAAAATATTTGGGCTGAATATGGTTCATGCGAGAATCTTTGTCACAACATACAATAAGATGGAAACATTCATAAAAACTTTAATATATGAATATGATATGCAAAATGCATGGCAATTATTGAAATATTTTCTTTTATATTCATAGTCACATGGCTTGTAATCATTCGTTTCAAAATTTCTTTTATTAATATGTCTAAGATATTATCTACCTTTTATTTTGTAGATTATTTAAAAATTAATCTCTCCTCTCCTCTAAATAAGATTCTACATTTGTGCATTTATATTTTTGCTTCTCAAAACACAGTCTCTATTTTCAGAACCTATGTGCTAATCAACTGGGAAGTTTTGTACCAAAATGATTATAAATGAGAGAATGGCTTTACAACTATTATTAGTACTCATTAGAAATTTCAGATAATTACATAAATGTAAAGAAAGGAAAAGTAGCCTCTTCTTGGGATACTTTGGTATTTAGCATCAAGACTGTTTTGTTCCTCAACTGATGTCTCACCTTCCAACAAGTACAGCTCTCATAGTTTCCTCAGGACACACAGTGATGCTAGTGTTTCAATTAAGACATTCTGGGCACAATGAAGTATTAAGTGAGTAAGAGTTGTAAAAAACAGAAATGACAATGTTATTTTCAGTTATATTCTAATTGCACATATTCATTTCTTTTCAGCGTTTGCCAAGTGAAAAACCAAAGTGCTAATGGCAGAGAAACATTGTTTTAGAATATCTATTACAAAATTACTGTTTTTATCTAAGGAGAATACCTGCTTTGCTTAATGTGGAGCCAAACTCTGTGAATCTGCATAAGAAAATGCCTAACTGCTTGCACATAATATTGAAGTTGCCTTTCAATATCTTCTAAAGGTCAGCCCCAATACTGAAAGCCTTTTTCATATTTACTATGAGATTCTTAAGCATAATGATATTAAATCATAAAACTCAGGAGAACAGGGGTTGAGTGTATCATGTTTATGACTGTTTTCAAGCACTTGGCATGGTGCCTGGCACAGATATATTCAATAAATATTTGCTGTGTGAGTAAAGGAATACATAAGTGAATGAATAAAGACAGTAAAATATCTAACTTAAATCTGAGATTATTAAATATGATATTTACTTCAATTATATGTCATAACCTGTGGAAAATGTGTCTCCTAAAACTAATGAAAAGTATATTATAGTAATAAGAAACAATGCAGATTTAAAAGTGTTATGCCTGGTCTTTCAACATTTTATAGTACATAAAATTAAAATTAATGAGAAAAATATTATATTTATTCAAATCGGAAGAGAAAACAATTGTGCTCATGTTATCATAGAGAAATCTCCACGTGGCCACCTAGGCATAAGCATCCTGAGCTTATTCATTTACTTATTTATTTCTCCTGGAAAGAACAATATCCCTAGACACCTATTTTATTTAAGTATAAGAGCAGATATAAAGAAAACATATGAAAAGAAAATGTGAAGTACTTGAAGCTCATAAAACAATGGGACTAGACAAATCTTACAATGTATTTTAGCAATCAATCTCATTACAGAGCGATTCTGTTATTTACTATCATCTATAAAGTCCTAAATGTTTACTTCAATATTAATCTCTTCCCAAGAGGACCATCCTGGCTACTACAGTGAATCAGAGACCAATTTTTACAGATCAAACTTAATTTTTTTTTCAATATGAAGAGGTCATTTCAGAAATGAGATCAGTCAATTCTTGATGTTTGTGTCCCTAACTCTCTAAGCAAATTATCAATGAAAAAAAATAGGTGCATAAGTGGTATTTTGACATATGTATTAAACCTGCATACAAACTGTTTAAAGTGTGGCACATGATTTTGAAATGTTCACTCACTGTGTAATACTTTTAGTCCATGTCCATTGTCTTGATACAATTTTGTCCCGACGCATGACTAAACCAGTCAGGGGCACTCCAGGTGAACTGAGCTGGCACAAAATACCTTTTACTTTGAGTTTTGTGATGGCTCCTTTGACCCAGCTCCCACAAAGGAGGCAAGGGAGGCAAGGATGAGAGTGAGAAGCCCATGTCCTACCCTTTATTGGGGAGAAGCCATTCAAATGAGGCAAGGGGTCAGGTTTCAGGGGATTGAGTCTAGCTTCCTGATGTCTTGCTGTCAGCAGGCTGACTGACAGCTAGGAAGGGCATGCCCATCTCATGGGCTCAGTGGGGATCATAGGCAGAGCGAGCAACAAGACCCTTACAATGCCTGCCCAAACAGAGGGGAAACATCGGTTCAGTCCACCCTTTGTGCACAGTGCTCATAGTTCACACACACAGCCCATGGCTGGCTTGCATCATCTCCACATTCTCATGGCTCAAAGCTATGGGGCACTCAGTTCCTATGTGGCAACTCCAGACACAATTTCTTGAAAGTGTTTTAGAAATGTACATTTCTAGTATATTATATTTCAATATAATAGAATAACATTTCATATTGTACCACAAATTTAGTTTTGCCTTTCTATATTTAGCTGCTTTTTGTGTCAAACACATCAAATACCTTACTTTAAATCCAGTTGTCTTTATCTCTAAGACATCTTGAGCACAGTGGTCATATGCTTTTCACAGGCTCTGGAAAAATTTTCAGATATTTCTGACCAAAGCTTACCTCATGCCCTTGATGGTAAGGTCTTGCCTCTTGCCCTAGATTTTGTTTTGGGTGGGCTCTTATAATCCACCTTCATTGTCAAGCATATGTATGTAGTACATGGCTCACCATATGGAACACACCTGTGGTGAAAGTTAGATTTATTCTGCTTATGGTAGCAAAGGGGAGAGAAAGTAATGAAAAATGTCATACTTCACCAAGAAGAAATGTAAAAGAGCTTTTGGTAGGATAGAAGGTTCATGGAAGCATGAACTATTCTAGATCCAGTACTTTAAGAGTAGTACCAATTTAGAAATTTGATATTTGGATATTATTTAGTGTGTGTGAGAGAGAGTTGAATAAAGGAGGAAAGGAGCAGAACAGGGCTAGGATTATCATTGAAGAATAAACTATGAGAAGCATATATTTGGTCATGTTTGTCTTTTTGCAAAAAAAAAAAAAATTATCATGAACTGTTCTGCCACAAACCTTAGCTTGTTAACTTATCTTAAAAAAAAAAGCCCACTACATTACCTAATCATGCAGTTCTTTCAAAATAAAGTATTTCTCCATGGAGCAGCAGCTGTACATTCTAACTTGGATTATGCTAAGATGCTGCCCTTATTTTTAACAGAGGAATGAAGATTGAAGGTGAATATCTTGAAAACCAGTAAGAAGCATTCTATAAATAAATAAATGAATGAATGAATAAGTAACTGCCCTGCATGAGCTCTTTTCATAGACTCCAGGAAAGAACTGATACTTTATTTCAGGAAAATGAAAGAAAAACTTTTTCTCCCCATCCTGGAGGTTTCAGAGAATCTGAGTATTCAAAATCCTCAGGCATGTCCATAGAAATGCCCTATCCTAGTTCTTACCCACCCAGACTTTTCCTTCCCTTGACATAAGGGTCCTTTCAAGGCCTGAAATGAAGTGCACTTAGAAGCATTGATATCATGGCTTTAGGTCTTTAGTCTGACATATAGCAGCTACAGGAGATGCGAGTCTCCTTAAGATCTGTCATGGAGGCCCTCTGGCCCTGTGGCTTCCACAGCTTGCCATAAGTAAACAGTTGTATTTCCGAAGACAATCATCTTCTTGCTACAAAACTTCAAATACAGTTGTTTTATTTATTTTTTTTAATTAATTTTTTTTTATTGGTCGTTCATAACATTACATAGTTCTTAATACATCATATTACACGGTTTGATTCAAGTGGATTATGAACTCCCGCTTTTACCCCGTATACAAATTGCTGTATCACATCAGTTACCCTTCCATTGATTGACATATTGCCTTTCTAGTGTCTGATGTATTCTGCTGTCTGTCCTATTGTCTACTATCCCCCCTCCCCTCCCCTCCCCTCCCCTCCCCTTTTCTCTCTCTACCCCTTCTACTGTAAATCATGTCTTCCATTTGTATTCTCTTGACTTACCCCTCCTTACCTCTTATATGACATTTTGTATAACCCTGAGGATCGCCTTCCATTTCCATGCAATTTCCCTTCTCACTCCCTTTCCCTCCCACCTCGCATCCCTGTTTACTGTAAATATTCTTCTCAAGCTCTTCATCCCTACCCTGTCCTTGTTTACACCCCTTATATCAAAGGAGTCATTTGGTACTTGTTTTTTAAAGATTGACTAGCTTCACTTAGCATAATCTGCTCTAATGCCATCCATTTCCCTCCAAATTCTATAATTTTGTCATTTTTTAATGCAGAGTAATACTCCATAGTGTATAAATGCCACATTTTTTTTATCCATTCATCTATTGAAGGGCATCTAGGCTGGTTCCACAGTCTTGCTATCGTGAATTGAGCTGCTATGAACATCGATGTAGCAGTGTCCCTGTAGCATGCTCTTGTTAGGGCTTTAGGGAATAGACCGAGAAGGGGAATAGCTGGGTCAAATGGTGGTTCCATTCCCAGCTTTCCGAGAAATCTCCATACTGCTTTCCAAATTGGCTGCACCAATTTGCAGTCCCACCAGCAATGAACAAGAGTGCCCTTTTCCCCGCATCCTCTCCAGCACTTATTGTTGTTTGACTTCCTAATGGCTGCCAGTCTTACTGGAGTGAGATGGTATCTTAGGGTAGTTTTGATTTGCATTTCTCTGACTGCTAGCGATGGTGAGCATTTTTTCATGTACTTGTTGATTGATTGTATGTCCTCCTCTGAGAAGTGTCTGTTCAGGTCCTTGGCCCATTTATTGATTGGGTTATTTGTTATCTTATTGTCTAATTTTTTGAGTTCTTTGTATATTCTGGTTATTAGGGCTCTATCTGAAGTGTGTGGAGTAAAGATTTGTTCCCAGGATGTAGGCTCCCTATTTATCTCTCTTATTGTTTCTTTTGCTGAGAAAAAACTTTTTAGTTTGAGTAAGTCCCATTTGTTGATTCTATTTGTTAACTCTAGCGCTATGGGTGTCCTATTGAGGAATTTGGAGCCCGATCCCACAGCGTGTAGATCATAACCAACTTTTTCTTCTATCAGATGTCGTGTCTCTGATTTAATATCAAGCTCCTTGATCCATTTTGAGTAAACTTTTGTGCACGGAGAGAGATAGGGATTCAGATTCATTTTGGTGCAAATGGATTTCCAGTTTTCCCAGCACCATTTGTTGAAGATGCTATCCTTCCTCCATTGCATGCTTTTAGCCCCTTTATCAAAAATAAGATAGTTGTAGTTTTGTGGATTGGTTACTGTGTCCTCTATTCTGTACCATTGGTCCACCCGCCTGTTTTGGTACCAGTACCATGCTGTTTTTGTTACTATTGCTCTGTAGTATAGTTTGAAGTCTGGTATCGCTATACCGCCTGATTCACACTTCCTGCTTAGTATTGTTTTTGCTATTCTGGGTCTTTTATTATTCCATATGAATTTCATGATTCTTTTATCTATTTCTACAAGATATGCTGTTGGGATTTTGATTGGCATTGCATTGAACTTATAGAGAACTTTTGGTAATATCGCCATTTTGATGATGTTAGTTCTGCCTATCCATGAGCAGGGTATGTTTTTCCATCTTCTAAGGTCTTCTTCTATGTCTTTCTTTAGGGTTCTGTAATTTTCATTGTATAAATCTTTCACCTCTTTTGTTAGGTTGATTCCCAAGTATTTTATTTTTTGGGGGGATATTGTGAATGGAGTAGTTGTCCTCATTTCCGTTTCAGAGGATTTGTCGCTCATATACAGGAATGCCTTTGATTTATGCGTGTTGATCTTATATCCTGCCACTTTGCTGAATTCATTTATTAGCTCTAATAGCTTCTTTGTAGACCCTTTTGGGTCTGCTAGGTATAGAATCATATCATCTGCAAATAGTGATAATTTAAGTTCTTCTTTTCCTATTTTTATGCCTTTAATTTCTTTTGACTGTCTAATTGCTCTGGCCAGTGTTTCGAGGACTATGTTGAACAGAAGTGGTGAGAGAGGGCATCCCTGTCTTGTACCAGATCTTAGAGGGAATGTCTTCAATTTTTCTCCATTCAGAATGATGCTGGCCTGTGGCTTATCATAGATTGCTTTTACAATGTTGAGGTATGATCCTGTTATCCCTAATTTTTCTAGCGTTTTGAACATAAAGGGATGCTGTACTTTGTCGAATGCTTTTTCTGCATCTATTGAGATGATCATATGGTTCTTATTTTTAAGTCTATTGATGTGGTGAATAACATTTATTGATTTCCGTATATTAAACCAGCCTTGCATCCCAGGGATGAATCCTACTTGATCATGATGTATAATTTTTTTGATATGTATTTGAATCCGATTCGCCAGAATTTTATTGAGGATTTTTGCATCAAGGTTCATTAGAGATATTGGTCTGTAGTTTTCCTTCTTTGATGTGTCTTTGTCTGGTTTCGGGATCAGGGTGATGTTGGCCTCGTAGAATGAATTTGGAAGTTCTCCCTCTTTTTCTATTTCCTGAAATAGCTTGAAAAGTATTGGTGTTAGTTCCTCTTTAAAGGTTTTGTAAAACTCTGCTGTATACCCATCCGGTCCTGGGCTTTTCTTAGTTGGTAGTCTTTTGATGGTTTCTTCTATTTCCTCTATTGTTATTGGTCTGTTTAGGTTGTCTATATCCTCCTGGCTCAATCTGGGCAGATCATAGGGCTCAAGGAATTTATCTATGCCTTCACTATCTTCTATTTTATTGGAGTATAAGGATTCAAAGTAATTTCTGATTATCTTCTGTATTTCTGAAGTGTCTGTTGTGATATTGTCTTTTTCATCCCGTATGCTAGTAATTTGGGTTCTCTCTCTTCTTCTCTTCGTTAGCATGGCTAAGGGTCTGTCAATTTTATTTATTTTTTCAAAGAACCAGCTTTTAGTTTTGTCAATTTTTTCAATTGTTTCTTTTGTTTCAATTTCATTAATTTCAGCTCTGATTTTAATTATTTCTTGCCTTCTACTTCTTTTGCTGTTGTTTTGCTCTTCTTTTTCTAGGATTTTGAGATGAAGTATGAGATCATTTATTTGTTGGTTTTTTCTTTTTTTGAGGAATGAACTCCAAGCAATGAATTTTCCTCTTAGAACTGCTTTCAATGTGTCCCATAGATTCCGATATGTTGTGTCTGTGTTTTCATTTAACTCTAGGAATTTTTTAATTTCCTCCTTGATGTCTTCTAAAACCCATTGATCACTCAGCAACCTATTGTTCATTCTCCAGGTGATGCTTGCTTTTTCCTTTCTTCTTTTATCATTGATTTTCAGTTTCATTCCATTATGATCAGATAAGATGCATGGTATTATCTCTACCCCTTTGTATTGTCTAAGAGTTGCCCTGTGACATAGTATATGGTCTATTTTTGAGAAGGTTCCATGTGCTGCTGAGAAAAAAGTGTAGCTACTTGATGTTGGGTGGTATAGTCTATATATGTCAATTAAGTCTAGGTTGTTAATTGTGTTATTGAGTTCTATAGTTTCCTTATTTAACTTTTGTTTGGAAGATCTGTCCAGTGGTGAGAGAGGTGTGTTGAAGTCTCCCATGATTATTGTATGTTGGTCTATTAGACTCTTGAACTTGAGAAGAGTTTGCTTGATGAATACAGCTGCACCATTATTTGGGGCATATATATTTATGATTGTTATGTCTTGTTGGTGTATGGTTCCCTTGAGCAGTATGAAGTGTCCTTCTATATCCCTTTTGATTAGCTTTGGCTTGAAATCTATTTTATTAGATATGAGTATGGACACTCCTGCTTGTTTCCGCGGTCCATATGAGTGATATGATTTTTCCCAACCTTTCACCTTCAGTCTATGTATATCTTTTCCTATCAAATGCGTCTCCTGTAGACAGCATATTGTTGGGTCTTGTTTTTTGATCCATTCTACTAGCCTGTGTCTCTTAATTGGTGAGTTTAAGCCATTAACATTTAGGGTTATTATTGAGATATGGTTTGTTCTTCTATCCATATTTGTTTATTGATGTTACTAAACCTGATTTGTTATCCTCTTTGACTACTTTCCCCCCTTTACTGTCCTACCTCCCATTGTTGGTTTTCAATGTTGTTTTCCATTTCCTCTTCCTGTAATGTTTTGCCAAGGATTTTTTGAAGAGATGGTTTTCTAGCTGCGAATTCTTTTAACTTTTGTTTATTGTGGAAGGTTTTAATTTCATCTTCTAACCTGAAGCTTAATTTCGCCGGATACACGATTCTTGGTTGGAGCCCATTGTCTTTCAGTGTTTGAAATATGTTATTCCAGGATCTTCTAGCTTTCAGAGTCTGTGTTGAGAGATCAGCTGTTATCCTGATTGGTTTACCCCTAAATGTAATCTGCTTTCTTTCTCTTGCAGCTTTTAAAATTCTCTCCTTATTCTGTATGTTGGACATCTTCATTATAATGTGTCTAGGTGTGGATCTCTTATGATTTTGCACATTCGGCGTCCTGTAGGATTCTAGGATTTGGGATTCTGTCTCAATCTTCAATTCTGGGAAGTTTTCTCGTATTATTTCACTGAATAGACTGTTTATTCCTTTGGAATGGAGCTCTGTGCCTTCCTGTATCCCAATGACTCTTAAATTTGGTCTTTTGATATTGTCCCATAATTCTTGGATGTTCTGCTCATGGTTTCTTAGCAGACTTGCTGAGCTGTCTATGTTCTTTTCCAGTTGAAATACTTTGTCTTCATTGTCTGATGTTCTCTCTTCTAAGTGATCTACTCTGCTGGTAGTATTCTCAATTGAGTTTTTAAGTTGGTTTATTGTTTCCTGCATTTCTAGAATTTCTATTTGTTTGTTTTTTATTACCTCTATCTCCCTGTGAAATTGATCTTTTACTTCCTGGATTTGTTTGTCAATGTGATCTTTCATTGTCTGATTTTGCTGTCTCATGTCTTCCTTGAGACTCCAGATCATCTGAAGCATATATATCCTGAACTCTTTATCTGATATTCCATCTGTTGCAGCTATTACCTCTTCTAAAGTTGAGTTGACCTGCATTGCTTGTGGTCCTTTCTTTCCTTGTCTTTTCATACTGCTCGCGTTTCTTTCTGCTTGGTGCAACTGTTGTGTTTTGAAATTTACCCCCTTTTTATTTATGTTGCTCTTGTATACTTGAAAAGTCTCCCTTGCAGGTGCGGGCGGCGGCTGTGCCCCTACTCCAATTGGGGTGACGTGTCTACCACGCTGGCGGCTCTCTGGGCCTGTTCCGGGAGTGGAAGGCGGCTCTGCTCTGTCCCTATTCCAAATGGGGTGTCGTGACTACAATGCTGGCAGATCGCTGGGCCTGTTCCGGGCGTGGGCGGTGGGCTTGGCTGGCGGGATTCCACCTAATGGCAGTCCCTAACCTCCCTGTTTGCTAATTAATGGCTTCTCTGAGGCGCCACGCCTTCTGTAGCTGCGGGGCAGGCCGCGCGAATCAGTTGGCCTGGATCTCCGGGGTCCTGCTGCTGGCTGTTTTGATGTTGCAAGCTGTTGGAGAGTGGTGGTGTATTCTTCAGCTTTCCCGGATGGTGGCCACTGACTGCCTGGATGGAGTGTCCGCTGTTTTGATGTTGCACTCTGAAGGAGAGTGGCGGTGTATCCTTCAGCTTTCCCGGATGGTGGCCGCTGACTGCCTCGGTGGAGTGTCCGCTGTGGGGGATGGGACTGAACCGCTTCCTTCCCCTTCTGAGATCCCGTGCTCCGGCCCAAGGGTCCGTGTGGGCTTGGCTGGTGGGATTCCACCTAATGGCCTTCCCTAACCTCCCTGCTTGCCAATTAATGGCTTCACTGAGGCGCCACGCCTTCTGTAGCCGCAGGGCAGGCCACGCGAATCTGTTGGCCTGGATCTCCGGGCCCTGCTGCAGGCTGCTGGGATCCCTGGCACTCTATCACTTTGATTTTTTCTGCTTGCCCCTCCCCCAGCGCTGGCTAGCCAGGTTTCCTTTTGGCTGCTGCTGGGAGGAGGGGTTGGAGGTCAGGTGTCTCTGGTTTCCCCCTAGCCTGTATGGAGGCTCAGCTTGATACTCCCTCTCCCGCCAAGCCTAGGAGAGATTTTATGCGAATTCCCGCTGTCTGGGGGGTGAGCTGAATGACACCGACCTGTTTTGATGTCGCACTCTGAAGGAGAGTGGCGGTGTATCCTTCAGCTTTCCCGGATGGTGGCCGCTGACTGCCTCGGCGGAGTGTCCGCTGTGGGGGATGGGACTGTACAGCTTCCTTCCCCTTCTGAGAACCCGTGCTCGGCCCAAGGGTCCGTGTGGGCTTGGCTGGTGGGATTCCACCTAATGGCCTTCCCTAACCTCCCTGCTTGCCAATTAATGGCTTCACTGAGGCGCCACGCCTTCTGTAGCCGCAGGGCAGGCCACGCGAATCAGTTGGCCTGAATCTCCGGGCCCTGCTGCAGGCTGCTGGAAATACAGTTGTTTTAAAAAACAAAACAAAACAGAGTTCTCTACATTTGCTATAAGAAGAAAGTATGGTTAATACAACATCTATTGACAGGGGCACTCAAGGGTATATATATCTTTATTTTCCTGGGAGGGTTTTTTGAAGTTTTACATACTGATTGATTGTGGTAAATGAGATGAGATAGAGACACATAATTTCATTGGAATTGCATTTAGGTAGGACCTGTATATTTCAAGCAAATGATTCTTTAGAATGATAATTATTTTGTGGATTATGAATCCACAGTATGAATGTGTTTTCTCTGATGCAGGTATCTACAGATGAGATCAGGGAATATCATCTTCATTGTGGAAAAAAGGAACTAGTAATAAAGAATGGATGTTCATATATATATACATACATACATATATATATATATATTTTTTTCCCCTGTACCAGGGATTGAACCCAGGGGTACTTCAACATCCCCAGAACTTTTTTAAAAATTTTTTTGGAAACAAGTTCTCACTAAGTTGCTTAGAGCCTTTCTAAGTTGCTTAGAGCCTTTCTACGTTGCTGAAGCTGACTTCAAACTTGCTAATTTCCTTCCTCAGACTCTCCAGCTGCAGGGGTTACAGGCATGTTCCACCATACCTGGCTGCCATGGATATATTTGAGAAGCAGGTTGCCCATATTACTGATTGAAATTTAACAGTTTAAACTCATATATTGAATTCCTAAGGTCTAAAGATATTGAATTTAGAGATAGGATCTTTTAAAAAAATAATTAAGTTGAATAAGGTAGTAAGATTGAAACACTAATAAAATAAAACTGTGTCCTTATAAGAGGAGGAAGCGATACCCATAATCCCCAGGCTTCCTGCACATGCACAGAGAATAAGTGTGTGAGAATACCAAGAGAAGATGGGTGTCTACAAGCTGAGTCCCCTTGCTAGGGACCAATAATGATCCAGGATGTTCATCCTCCAGAGCTGGGAGAAGATTCATTGCTTGTTTAAGCCACCAAGTCAATGCTGTGTTATCATGGTCCTAGCTGCTTGGCTTGCACCTGCATGAAGTAGGATTAATGGTATAAGATACAGATATGAAACTGTATACCCTGGGGTTCATAATAGCAGAGGCCTGAAAATGTAACTCATGAATTAGTGAAAAAGCCTGAACAAAGATTATGGTTCCTTGAGTTTAGTCTCTTTGAGGCAAGATGGGTGGCCAAATACAGCACCATGGCCTTGATCAACATTGATAAAAATACAATTAATCAGATATTTCTTAATTGATACATGGCACACAGAAAGGCTGAGGTCTGCTTCTGCAGTGGACAGGGAAATCCTTTAGCTCCAATTCTAAGACAGTTCACATATCAAAAGCTTAATAGAGGGCAGGCAAGGAGGAAGGAGCAGGACAGTCTCCATTGAGGAAGAACCTATAACACTAACAAAAAATATGTGTTATGCAATTTCTTAAATTATATTACAAGGAATCTGTGAATATTTTCAAGGTAACTATACACTGATCAAGTGAGAAAACCTTTAATTCTATTCAACATAGGACAATATATAAGTAAAAAAAGCTTTAATTTTATCATCTTTTGTTTTCTTATTAGGTTAAAAAATACATGTAACATGTATATTACTAATCCAAAAGGATATTAGTGGTCATTTATTTCTTAATATGCATTAAGACAGAAGCCATGTAGCCAGCATGCTACTCTCAATTTCCATGAGATCAAATTTTTATATTCCTTGTATTAGTGAGATCATTCAGTTCATGTATTTCTGTGCCTGTTTATTTCACTTAACAAAATGAATTAAAATGTAAGAGCTTCATTTGTTCACACAAGTGCCACATAATAAGGAGTTGGTCATTTACTTCAGGCTCTAACCCATGGTCATCATTGGAGTTTTATTCAATCATATGCTCATTCATTTAACTTGTTCAGTTATTTAATATTCTACTAGGATCTAATTAAATGATAGTTTACTCTAAAGTGTTGCTATAGTAACCTGATGTAAAATTTTAATTGGTGTTAATATCAAGAACCTGAAAAGTAACTTTGCTAAGCTGTTCCTACTTCAAAGTATGGCTGTGCCAACATCACTCACTCCAAACACTGCAAGCTGTAGATGTTGTGAGTTCGATCCCAGTGCTTGAGAATGATAATGCAGAGAATATACTTGAACCTTGCTGTCTTAAATTTATTGAAATAATTTTCAATCCTACAAAAGCCTGAATAGAAAAAGTTTAGGAAGTTATTATCAGGAAATTTTAGTGTTTTCTTGAGTTAAATATATTACAAATTAATCCGGATTTGAAATCTATTACACATTCTGGTACATTTCTGTTTTGTATCACTACTTCATGAATCCAGTGTGTATTTATTGAGACTTACTTTCTTCTAGCAAAGAAGAGTAAACTGAGTAATGATAACTGGAAACTGCATAATAAGCATTTATGCTAGATACTTGACTAAATGCTTTACAAAGATTAACACAACTATACATGGGTAAATATAATGTAAAGATAATCCTATGCTTTCCAGTTGAGGAAAACAAAGAATGGAGAAATTTTAAAAATCATTGGAGACTACATATAGTAAAAATGAAGAAAATAAACTCAGGCATTCTGACACCAGACTCATACTTTTTTATCATTACACTGTTCTCTATATAGTAATGAATTACAAAAGTTTTAATTATTAGTAAATTATTTAATTTTGATTGTTATAAGTCATATGAAGGGAAAATATTATTTAATATAAAATGATATCTGATGCTTATACAAAAATAACATTCAAACTAAATATTATATTACTTGAGAATTTTACTTCTTTTTTACTTTTTTATGTTATTGGTTTTATATTGGTATTATGCTTTAAAAGGGACCTTACTTTTAAGAACAGTTTTAGATCTTTACCAGTATTTAATAAACAACACAGTTTTTTTCACTGTGTATTTGTCCTTTGATACTCTAGGCAATGTGTCACAGATAAGATTTTAATATTTGAATATTAACTAAGTACACCATCGACAGTGAAGCTGATCAATTTTTTCTTTCAGAAAACATGAATTTGGTGTCATATATATATAAAAAACTATTGACAAACTCAAGAATATAGATTTTCTCTTATGTTCTAATAGTTTCATAATTTTTTTTCATTAACGTCTGTGATCCATCTTTGCACTTTATATCATCATTTGGAATCCTCATGATTCATGACTTTTTTTTTCATGATGCTTAAATATATTTTAATGTCTTAAATCTTAGAGAAAATTAAAATCCTCAGATCTAAATGATGGCTGTTAAACATAGATGTAAAAGAAGAAATCTCAGTACTAATACCTTAACTAAGGAAAATTTTACAGATTCTCAGGGGCTATTGTATAGATTTGGGGGGGTTCCATGGTTACTAGCTACTGTGGCTTTGAGAAAGGCAGATGAGTTCCTGCTTACAACATTTAGTGTCATAGAATGTCTTCTTTATTCCTCACTTTTCCTTTGTTTTTTATTAAATTTTAAAATTTACCTATGTGACATCTATATTCACTTATGTATAGTCTATTCCAGGTACATATTTTAAGGTATTATACTATCAATCTCAAGTTACAAGCTGTTACATTAGCATGTCAAGTTAAGCCAGGGAGCCTATGCTATTTTAGGAAAATTTAATACCTCAACTTATCATTTGACAAGTATGGGGCTATTCTGAGATCAACCAAATATCAATTCTGGGTTACCCTTGCATTTGAAATCACTTAGTCAAAACCAAGTGTAATCACACATTCAAAATAATTATTTTTAGAAATAGGAACAAGTATGTACTGTGTACACTATGACATTAGTGGCATTGTACAATAAGTAATATTGTGTATAAGACTCATCACTGGTGAAGCTCTTAGTGATTGGGGAACCTCTCAAGATGTGAAGTGAAAGATTTGATAAATGCAGTGGTTTAATTGCAATCATTTAATTGCAATGGTTTTTTTATCTACTCGTGGGATGATTATGTTTGAATTTATAAAGAATTCTGGGTTTCTTGTCTTTGTGCTTTCTTTACTTTGGCTTATATTAAAATGTGTGACATTTTCCTTGTAAATTATGTAAAGGCATTCCTTAGTACACATCATAGAGGAGGAATTCCAGGTCACAGCTTTCCTATTTCCCATGGAAACATGTACAGAGTGACTTACTCAGTGACAGGAATTTTATGTGACCATAAACACAGAAGTAACAGTTTCTATAGAGCACCACAACATTTAAATCCAGCGATTTTCTTGTAAGGGTCAAATAATGTGCCATTTTTGAAGCATGTTATGCATTTCCATTATAAAATACGTATAATCCTCTGGCAAGTCACGTGGAAATGTGGAAATAATTTTAAAATTATATGCAGAGTAACTAATGATGTAGTAAATATAGAAGAATCCACTGGATAGAGCTTTAAGCGATTCAGACATTAAATTAATGTACATTTCTTCCGTTTTGTTCCCTATTGCTTAAGACCCTAAAATAATTGCCAAATCTATTCATCAGTGAACAAAGAAAAAGACAAATATGAACACATAATTCTTTAATATTATTTATATAACTATTCACATAGGTATAACTAACTAACACGTGAATAGGCATTGGACGTAAAAATTAATAAGCCTAAATATTGGAAAAGTATTTTGATTGACGTGGTGTTTCTTTCCGCATCCAGCCTTCTTGCATTCGGAGTTGATGCTTTGCTGAAACAGTGGAATCACACCTCAGTAGCTCTATAATTTCAGATTCCCTCATCCTCACCCCTGCACCTGGCTCCTCATTGTCTCCATTTACTTAACCAATTTCCACAAGCTAGAGTTACAGCCTTAACTGGCAGCAGGCCAAAAATAAACAAAGACAAGAGTAAGTGAATCTCTCTAGCCAACCTCCCAACATAACAAACAATAGATAAAAGGCTTTTAATCACTGCAGGTTTTTTTTTTTAGTAGCATTCTATTTTTCTTTTAAATGTATCTCTTTTAAGATCATTTAAACTTGCATTCCCGGAGAATATTTTTAATAGAGTTATTCCTTTGGATCCTATGATATATAACCTGCCATTGGTTTAATTAATTAGACAAATTCTGCATTTTAGGTATTATAAATAGAGTCAGGTTTTGCTACAGTAAGCATTGTTGCTCAAATGTTTTTGGTACATCCTGGAGAGTTTTACACATATTTTAGACAAGAGAGATGAATCTGTGGAAATTTATGTGTGGAGTGTTAGGTATTATGGTAAATATGCAAAATTGTTTATAAAATATGCAAATTTCTTGTCATTATTAATACTCACACCTGTCCAAACCATGTGTTAGTCATAGAGAGAAAATGTATGTATTTATTGTAATGTAGAAATTTGCTGAGTTGAATTTTTCAACTTATTTTTACTCTTTTCAGCAAGTTTTAGTTTGTGTTCCCAGTTTGAGAGAATAAAAACAAAGTGTGCATTGGCCTTAAGAACAAAATTCTAAGCAAATGTGTTTTGATAAATGTAGAAAAATAATCAGGAAAAAACTCCTATTAAGTGTAAAATACACTTTCTGTTTTTAGGTTTTCCTCATCATCTATTATACTTCTCAGTCAACTATTATTCTAGCTATTTTGAGTTTTCAAAATCACTATACCTTATGAAATAAAATTCCCTCAGCAAAAATAAAAAATGTAGTTTACACAATAATCTCCCACAATATAGATAAAATACAAATGAGTTACATAATAGAAATCATTGCTAAAGTTGAGGGTGAAACTATTTTACCAAGGTAATTTAGAAAATTCAAATTCCAAACAACAATGAAGCGAAGTCTTAAAAAGGCAACCATTTGATGTGGCATCAGATGCAATCTTGCTATAGATTGTAAGGAAACAGTATTAGTTACACCATACTCATAGTTTATTAGGTTGCTGTGAGTTTTGTTTGTTTGTTAAATCTTAGGAGCAGTCATCAGGCAAAGATCATTGTGTAATAAATTGGTCAAGAAAATCAGCAGAAGCAAGAATTCTAACAATATACAATGGGCTGTTTTCAAGCCTGGTGCGGTGGAATGGCTGTGTACAATGTTTATGGCTATTGATTCCAGCTCATGAACTGTTCAAACTCTGCTCATTCTGAGTACCTGGTGTTGAAAGTGAACCAGGTCTTACAGGGAAATTCTGCTCCATTGAGTAGGTGAAAACAGGTCCTGTGATACAATATTCTAATAAAAGTTGGACATTCCTTTGCTAGGGTGTGCCCCTATGTCTACCACCAACCCCCCTTAACTTCTGTAAACTTCAAGGAAAGTCATTTTATTTGTATATTCTTTCACATTCCCATGCTTCATATTGGGAATAAAAATAATCTGTAGTATTGCACTATGAAAATTAGATAAACATATAGGTATCTAGTGTTTCGCATGAGTTTTTCTCCAAGTCAAGGTGAGTTGTACATTTATTCTTGTGGCAACAGAATCGTTCTCTTTGGTGAAACACTGACCTTGCTGTCAGTCACTCGGGACTCCCAAGTCCAGTTCTGTGGCTTTACTATGTGTACAGCTAAGTCGGGTATTGTGTTCCAGCCACCTAAAGATCCCTAATTAAACAATGGCACAACCTAAGCTCTCAGAAAAGGTAAGAGGACTCAACACATGACAGTCATTGAAAGTACATACTGTTGGTTTAATTACAAAACTTTAAATTTATCATGTTATATTCCAAACTATATATTTGAGAAAAGTAGAGTGTTTCTTTGTGTTTGTTGTGATTTCTTTTGTTTTTCTTTAATGAATCCTTTGTTCAAATGAATGATAATTGAGAAATTCAATATAAACAAAAAAGGAAAAGCAGAGCTGCTGTCTTTTGAAGTATCAGAAAGTGAAAGTTCTCATTGGCTGAACTTGTTCCTTTCCTATCAAAGTGCCCTTGAAGTGTCTCATCGAAAACAGTTGGAAAACCAATGATCTGAACCAATCCTGCCATTTCACACAATGATTCTGAAAAGTGAATTGACTTTATCAAAGTGGCCAAGGAAGTTAAAGGCAGAACACAAATACACCCAAGGTCCCAGACCCCCTGGTTTGTACTTTTCTAAAGTCTGAGTCAGGAGCATGATGCTAAGCTTGACAGTGACATCATGATATATGATTTATACTGCAAGACTAGGGAGGCAGGGATGATGGCATTTATTTTGTTGTTGCTAGTGTACTGGGCACTTCATACATAGTTTGTTCTTCCATTCATCTGTGTCATGGTTGAAATTTATTAATTGCTAATAATGTGGTTGTATTTTGTGAATTAAAATTTTAATTCCTCTGTTGAATTATTGTTAGAATACTCCACAAGACAGGTAAAAATTAAAAGTTTCAATAATCACCATTCAAAAATGATTATAGAGCCAAAATTATGAAATGTGTTTTCATAACTCTTTTTCTTATTATTGTTAAACCTGATTTAAAACATATTCTGTCTATGCAAATACAGTGAAACAATATTTTTATAGTTTTTCAGTAACAACACACTGTCTTCAAAAACATTCTTTGGCATCATATTCAAATATCAAAGAATTTTCAACTGTTCAAGTCTTCTGGCCATATCATTCTGGTTTAGTATGATTTGATATTTAATTTTAAATTGTATTTCTCTAAAAAACTCTTTCATTTATGAAATCACTTACTTTTTCACTCTGACTTTACTTTAAAAAATCAAGTGACATAATTGTCAAAAAGCTGAATGACTTAAAATATAATATTGATTATTGTGCATTTTATATTGTCCCCCCCAAACAAAATTTAATGATATACTTTTAAATGTGTTGGATAATAAAAATTGGAAGGAGGTGTGTCAACAAAAGTGGTCTTCTCTAGGATCATGATTTTATGGGTCGGTAGAAAAAGGTGAGGAATATGAAAAACAGGTTCAGAATTTTGGATTATAAACTTTTTATTGATGTCTTTTATTGAAGAACTGATGGGTCTTTTATGTGGTCCTAAAATAAATAACAAAGTTATTTAGCAATTTTATTTTCCTGGGCAGAAATCTAGTACAGCCATGATGTTGCAGGTAGAACAGAAAAATCACACTAAGGAAGACGATGCACTCTTAGACATAGATGTTTGCATTTTCCTAAGATTAACATTAGGATGAAAAAGCTAAATAAGAAGGTACACTCTTTTGCAAACATGAAACAGGAACTGGAGCTGTAGCTCGGTGGCAGAGCACTTGCCTAGCATGTGTGAGGCACTGGGTTCAATCCTCAGCACCACGTAAAAATCAACAAATAATATATGAAGCCATTCAGTTCATCTACTTTTAAAGAAAAAAGAAAGAAAGAAAGAAAGAAAGAAAGAAAGAAAGGAAGGAAGGAAGGAAGGAAGGAAGGAAGGAAGGAAGGAAGGAAGGAAGGAAGGAAGGAAGGGTAAAAGCCTTTATTTTCTGCCACACCGTCAACTCATACTTTTTCAGATCTTTTCCCAGGTCTCTTCCAATCTTATACTGAATTGTTTCTATGCTCTGGAACCTCAAGATCAATTCTTCAGTTGCATTCTCCCTGCTTCCAAGAGTTAATGGCATTTTTACAGACAATTTACACCATGTTCCTTGAAGTGCCCCTGGTGCCTTTGTTTTAGCTGAAGGTACCAGATACACAATCCACAGAGAAACCTGACCTTAATCTTAATAGCTGCTCCATTTCCTGCAAATATTCATTTTATGTAAACATAAAGTTGCATGCTCTGTTATTTTACATCTTTGCCAAAATGGTACAATGGTTCAAAAATCTAATCTTTTTCTCCTCAATTCTTTCTTTCATGCATTTGACCAACAGCTATCAGGTTTCCAGTATGAAAAGAGTATATCACAGGAAATGGGGTCCCAGAAAAGAAAGAGAAAAACCCAACCTGAAGATTCATTTCCATTTTATTGGGAAAGAAAGAGAATGAACAGTTGATGCTGTGATCACAATGAATAATCTGGAGGAAAACAAGTTTTGGAGTCCAAAAGAACGTATATAAAGCTGACATAGTACTTGAAGTCTGAGCATCAAATTGCATTATGAGTAGAAGTTAGCCAGGTAAAATCACTGTGGAATGAGATAATGTTAAGTAAGCAAAAAAAAAAAAAAAAGCATTCAATTAGTAATTAACTTAAAATATTTATTTATACTGTATTCTGTGAAAGGTACTGAGAATACTGTAGTTAAAAAAATAAGTAAATAGCATACCTGCTTCACAAGTGCAAGAGAGTTACACCAGGTGTTAACTTTCAAGACACAAAGTAACAGTTTAGTCAAAGAGTTTGAAGAGAAAAGTGTGGCTTGAGTTAAGAAATAAGAGAAGAGTTGCAAATGAAGCTAAAGAGAAAGACACCTTTCGATTACCCAGAGCCCTTTTCTAAATTGTGATAAGGAATTCAGAGTTTTGTTAAAGAAAATGGGAAGCCATTTTCATAAAATAAGAATTTTAAGTAAGGATAAAATTGCATGCTATTTCAAATCTCTGCAAAGAGTACATTGGGAAAAACCATCAATATGGACAATGATATTTTGCATATGACCCCCAAAGCAAAGGAAAAAATGAAAAATGAAATTATTTCTTTTTTTTATTTATTTTTTATTGGTTGTTCAAAACCTTACAAAGCTCTTGACATATCATATTTCAAACATTAGTTTCAAGTGAGTTATGAACTCCCATTTTTACCCCAAATACAGATTGCAGAATCACATCGGTTACACATTCACATTTTTACATAATGCCATACTAGTGACTCTTGTATTCTGCTACCTTTCCTATCCTCTACTATCCCCCTCCCCCTCCATCTTCTCTTTCTATCCCATCTACTGTAATTCATTTCTCTCCTTATTTTTTCTTCCAATTCCCCTCACAACCTCTTTTATGTAGTTTTTTATAACAATGAGGGTCTCTTTCCATTTCCATGCAATTCCCCTTTTCTCTCTCTTTCCCTCCCATCTCTTGCCTCTGTTTAATGTCAATCATTTCTTCCTGCTCTTCCTCCCTGCTCTATTCTTAGTTGGTCTCATTATATCAAAGAAGACATTTGGTATTTGTTTTTTAGGGATTGGCTAGCTTCACTAAGCATAATCTGCTCTAGTGCCATCCATTTCCCTGCAAATTCCATGATTTTGTCATTTTTTAGTGCTGCGTAATACTCCATAGTGTATAAATGCCACATTTGTTTTAATCCATTCATCCATTGAAGGGCATCTGGGTTGGTTCCACAGTCTAGCTATTCTGAATTGTGCTGCTATGAACATTGATGTGGCAGTATCCCTGTAGTATGCTCTTTTAAGGTCTTCAGGGAATAGACCAAGAAGGGCAATAACTGGGTCAAATGGTGGTTCCATTCCTAGCTTTCCCAGGAATCTCCATACTGCTTTCCAAATTGGCCGAACCAATTTGCAGTCCCACCAGCAATATACAAGAGTACCCTTTTCCCCACATCCTCTCCAGCACTTGATATTGTTTGACTTCCTAATGGCTGCCAATCTTACTGGAGTGAGATGGTATCTTAGGGTAGTTTTGATTTGCATTTCTCTGACTGCTAGAGATGGTGAGCATTTTGAAAAATGAAACTATTTCAAACTCTAAAGCTTTATTTGTATCCAAGGTGACAATAAACAGACTGAAGAGACAACCTGTGGAATGGGAGAATAATTGCAAGTCACAGATCTGATAAGGAATTCTTGCACAAAACATAAACATTATTCAAATTAAAAGAAAACAATAAGAAGATTAAAAATTGGATCTGAATAGGTAGTTCTCAAAAAATATACTAATGACCAACAGGTATATGAAAATATGCCAACTATCAGGAATCATTAGTGAAATACAAATTATAGTCCACAATGAGATATTACAACACAACTGTTAGACTAATTATTATTTAATGAAAAAATGCAAACAAGCATGGATAATGATATGAAGAAAAGGCAAGCTTTGTGCCTTGTTGGTAAGAATGTAAATTGATGATACTATTATGGAAAACCCTATGAAGGTTCCTGAAAAAATTAAACATGTGCTCCAGCAATGCCATTACTGGATGCATTTCAGTTTTAATCAGCTTTTTCATTACTGTGTGCAAAAGACTTGAGAAGAACAAGTAGAGTATGAAAAGTTTATTTTGACTAATGGTTTTAGATGTTACAGGTCCTGGTGGGCCAAATCCATTGTTCTAGGCTGAAGGTGAAGCAGAACATCATGATGGAAGGGCATGGGAAACAGTAAAAAGAGAATATTCAGGAAAAATAGAAGGCTGTTCAAATTAGCAGAGCAGTCAAATTGTAAGATCTCCCTATGTCTAAAATTTGAATAATTTGAGCAAAAAAATTAAAATGATATTGGATTAAAATTCAACATAAAAGTGATATTCCATCTATCCATATCCATGACAATAAAAGACCATATTTTATTTACAGACCATATTTTATTTTATTTATTTTTTCCAAGAAGAAGAATGTATCTTCCACTGTGATCCCCAACCTCTGAGAATACACTAAGATTAGTGCCTGGCTTTCAAAGTAAAAAAAAAAAAAAAAAAAAAAAAATAGGAAAATGAGGGACTAGTGTCCTTATAAAATCTGGCAGCTACTACTCTAAACAGGTTTTAAAGGTGAACATCATCACTGACTTTTTGTGAATCTCATGGAGCTTCTGATTGGTAACAAAAGTTACATAAAATCTGGCATTCTTTCAAAGACAAAAATAATAGATAGACAAACCCACTGTGAGGGCTGTTTTCATAATACTCTTTAAGACTGCCAAGTTCTCGTCAAGATTTTCAAGATTGTGACAAATAAGGGAGTGGGAGACTAAGAAACTGCCACAAATCAGAGAAGCGTGTGAATGCATGGTCACTAAAGGGATGCGGCACTCTAGATTATGTCAAGGTACACTATATAAATTAACAGTGGAAAAATGGTGGAATCCAAATAATGTCTGGAGTTTACTTGGTGGTAAGGTACCAATGTCATTCTCTCCATTTGATCAATGCACCAAGTTAATGTAATATGTTAAAAATGGGGGAAACTCGATGAGATTAAAACAAAAACTCTTTTATATTATCTTTGCAACTTTTCTGAAAAACCAGAGGTATTTTTCTAAATTTTAAATATTACTAAATACAAGACTTCCTCAAAACTGTCAAGACCTGCAGGGTATAACACTTTGTCCAAGGTCATGTCTTTCCTTAGCTACTGAGCATTCATGGTAAGGACTTCAGACTCCTCAAGTTAATTATATTTTAACAGATATTGGCTTTGAAAATGTTAGTTGGATTTTTTTCTCCTGCACTAGGGAACCCTTCAAAATGATCCATGATTTCTGTTGGCTTTTTTCATCTGTTTAGAATAACTGCCACAAAAAAATAATCATTTCAAAAAATAAGTGAAAGCAAGTATATTCTCAGAAACCCTTTAAAGGACAGAGTGAACATTATTTTTGAAAAGTAGGTATTAAACATCTTGTTTTTTGTAAATCTCCACAGATGTCAGGAATAAACATTATTAAAGACTACAAAGAATTACTTTTAAACATGAAAAAAAGCATTCAAAATTATTTACCCCTTTGGTGACTTTTAAGGTAGTTATTTTTGGAATGTTTTAGGCAATAGGACTATAACTGCACAGCATGCCTATGTGCAGCTAACTGTCTTCTCACTTGCTCCTAATGGATTTTGTTTTCATTAAGACCTACATAACACTGCTTCCATGGTTCAGTAATGAACCCAGAGCTTGTTCTACTCCACAGAATAGTCCCTTATAGAAGTCACTGATTGGTCAAAAGCAGCAGGAGAAAATAATATGCTGCCAAGGTTTTTGCATCCTTTTATGAAACTCTTCCTGAGCACAAGGTGTCCATGAGTAATTTCCACTTGTGAGTTCTGCGATATTTTATGCTTATTATAACCAAAACCTCAGAATATATTACTTGCAAATTTCCTCTATACTTGCAGAGCAACAGATATTCTAAACCTTAAGAACTGTGATCTCTGGCCCTTGCATTTATTTTAGTCCATCTATTTAATTAGTGGGTTGTTCTTAATGATTCTGATTTGGAGTTATTATTTCACATTTAATCAATTCTTTATAATCGTGCTTAATAGCACAGTTGTCTCCTAGGTGATGTCATGCCTGTAGAGCTCATTTTACAAGCCCTGAATAGGTGCCCCAACTCTTGCTCTTCTCTCTCTTACATGGTCTGATCAAACTTTGTATCTAATTTCTCTTACATTCTTCCCAAGGGAAAAAAAAAAAGAAAGAAAAAAAAAAACTTCTCCAGGAAAGATGGTGGATGGTCTGCTTTCTCTCCCAGTCTGCAACTCACCATTCACACATGCAAACCTGAGTCACGCTTTTTTACAATTTATTCAGAGATAGGTTTTATGTCCTACTAATTTGACACTGCTCAGAACAGTGTCTACTATTCAGGAGAATCAGAATTTTTTTTCTTCAACTTCTTGGCAGAAGAATACCCAATATAAAAAGAGAAACCCCAGGCTGGGGTTGTGGTTCAGTGTTACAGCGCTCACCTAGCACATGTGGGGCCCTGGGTTCTATACTCAGCACCACATATAAATAAACAAAAATAAAGGTATTGTGTCCACCTTCACCAAAAAACAATATTTAGAAAAATAAACAGAAAAAGCAAAAGAGAAATCCTAGTAAGTAAAAGTCTAATTTTCTGGAAAATGTATATTTTTCTCATATTGTTCTCCAATTATCCTGAACTTGTCATTTTTTTCTTGTTATATATTTCCAGAAACCTTCATTAGACCTTTTCGAAAATGTATGTAATAGCCCTTAATCTTCTCCTTTTATATCTGTATGATTATTCTGCATTTTTAAGTCTTTATATTAATCAAGGTTCTTCAAACAAACAAAACCAGTAGACTAAAACATTCTAATTACATATAAAATATAGATTGATTGATAGATAGAGAGGGAGTGGGAGGGAGAGAAAGAGAATTATTACAAAAATAGGTTCATGCAAGTACAGAGGCTGAGAAGCCCCACAGTCAGCCATCTCTAAACTGGAAAGAGAGTGTAGTAATTCATTTCAGGTCCAAAGTCCTAAATACAGTAATGCTGAGACAGGGAGAATAGAAAGTGAATTTCCCAGTTCAAACAGAGTAAATTTGTTTTTTCTACACCTTTTGGTTCCATTCAGGCGCTCGGTGGATTTGGTAACAGCACATTTGGTGAGGGAAATCTTCTCACAGACACAATAAGCAATATTTTATCAGCTATCTGGGTATCCTTAAACTCAGTCAAGTTGACACAAAAGCTTAATCATCCCTGAACTACAGTGTGTTCATTTTCTCTTGTCTGTGTTTAGTCTCTTCATCAAAAGTGGGGGCCTCGCATGTTTATGAAACTCATTGCCCAAAGAATTCATTCTGTGAATATAGTTTAAGCGAGCTAACTACACATTTGCCACTTCTGACATTTAAGTTTATGGTCACATTTTATAAAAAAGAATCTACAAGTGTGCCTGTGGCTTATAGATTTAGATCTTTATCCATTGTATAATGTGAAGAAACATATTATATAATCATAAAACTACAAATTTCCTCAGGGTGCTTAAAATCTTCCAACTCAGAATGCCAGCATATATACCTAAATTTTTCACATTTTATTTACTATAATTTTAGTAGTATATTTCCTTAAGAAACTAAATAGTCTCTTAAAATTTTTGCCAAACCTCATGTGCAATATCACCGCTCTTTGGATTATAATGTATATTTACTCTCAATTCTGATTATTCCCTTGGAAACAGATGTTTAAAATATAATTTCTAAGTCATACTGTGGAACAAATAAAAGTTATTATAATGAATGTATATAGATCCTGAGCCTTTTTAATTTTTCATTTTGAGATAAGTTGTTGCTAAGTTACTGAAGCTGGCTTTGAAATTGCAATCCTCTTGCCTCAGCCTCCCAAATTGCTGAGGTTACTAGTCCACACAACCACAACTGGATCAAAGTTTCTATTTAATAGGAAAATTTTTCAAAATTTCCTTTTGTGACATTTTTCATTATGAGAAATATTTTTCTATATGTTTCTTTAGATTTTTTGTCACTTTTATCTTGACTTTAATAATTTGATATATGTGAAATTTATTCTAAGAATTAAATGATGTTCTTAGGTGCTAGGTAATTGTTCTTAAGCTCCATTCTAGTTCCTAGAAGTGTCCTTAACACAGAGTAGGAATTTTTAAATAATAAATTCACAAGGCTATTAAGTTATTAACAAGGCAATTAACAAGGTAGAAATATTTGTTCTATTTTTCATACTTAGACTTGTTATATATTAGTTGTGAGTTTTAGGAGATGTTTCCTTATATTTTCCAATTTTTATGCCTAAAATTTTCTTACAGAAAACCTACTTAATACCATATTAAATTGGATATAATTAGTACATAAGCATAGCTATTCTCTAGTAAATCTTAAAGCAATGAGTTCAGGGTTTTATGAATTAATGTTTATCATATTTGGTCAAACAACTATAATAATCATGAAAACAATAACAAAAATAAAAACTTTTTTTGCAATTTTCCAGTGATAGAGGAATTACCACAAAAAATACAACATAATATTTTTCCTCTACAATTATATTTCACATAAAGTTTTGTTTTTTGCTTTGCTTTCTTTAAGATACCACAGAAAGGAACAAAAGTGAGAGATTAAATGTGACTTGAAAATGAAGATGTGACCTTAACTGGAATCCCATAAAACTATCCATGGGCATATTACCAAAACCAGCTTAATATTATGATATAGAAGAAAATTATTTAAAGGGAATTTATTTCACAAAATTAGAAACTTCAAGATAATAAATTTCTTGTCTTTAGACATATATAGAGATGAATCAAAAGTTCAGTTTTCTTTCAACCTTAAAATATTGTTAGTTTTATAGTTTCAGCATTTCAACATAAAACAATTTATATTTTATTACTGTCAAAGAAATAAGGTTATAAATTCATTTATCACCCAGAAAAGACAGCTTCAAATTCTATTTAACAATAAGTTAAATGGAAATTTACTATGAGATATTTTCTACCTTTCAGTAGTTTGAAATCTAATTATGTTTCATGTAATTATAGACTTTAATAAATCAATCCATTTTGTTATCTATCCAGAAATGTGAAATTATGCTATTATTTTACATAGTTCAAAATCTCATTGCTATATAAAATTAGTGGAAAATTGGATCAATTGCATTTTTCCACCATTGAATCTCTACTATTTCTATGACACCAGAAACTGAATCTTAAATTATCCCAATTTAGAGTATGTTTAAATTAAAACTTTTTTTTAGTATACTGAGAACTTATAAAATTATATTAAGCAAATTTTCTCTCCATGGAAGCATTTATATTTTACTCTTAGTAAGTGCATATAAACAAGATACATGCATACCTAAGCAAGATTGCATGAACTTATTTTGTAATAGAAGAATCTGAATAATCAAACATTGCTTCTATCGGACAAACTAATTTTCACCTACATATTTTCCTCCCCATTGATTTTGTGTAGTGTCCTATCCAAAGGCAGGTTTTTTCAATATGGTTTTATTACTCCAATTCATTAACCTGACAGAAACCTTTCAAATTAAAGAATTTTTCAATCAATGTGTTACAGTTGAATGAAAACTACTTTGGCTATTTTAGCAAAATACTTTATATACTTAGAATAAACACAAATGTGATATCTAAGAAAACCTATATACATTCAGATATAGTTCTAAAAATCTGAACATGTGGCTTGCTAATTAGAGTGTACACAGCATTAAAAACTATGGAAAGATGTTCATGCATTTAGCATTTAGCATTTAGTAATTCAGTAAAGGAGTCTCATTTCTGCACTGTATCATGTAATATTTATGATGATGTGTTTTTAGAGCTCAGAACATATTTATATAAAATTCTTGAAGATTTTATATGATTCTAATGACTATATTTATTATGAATATACCCAATGGACTCAAACTCTGAAAGTATATTTTTGTTTTATATATATATATATATATATATATATATATATTAATGTAGTTATATAAAGCTATTTTTTCTAGGTATTCTATTTGACCCTTTCTAAGTCAATCTCTTTGGATTCTGTGTTGCTTTCTGCTCCTCAGACATCAGTCTGAGGTGGAATGTAGTGTCCAGCTTTAAGTATAGTCTCACTTGAATGAATTTCCCCAAGATTACCCACGTATATTTCCAAACTGAACCGCTATGTTTTCTTCTTCCCTGATAAATTGCAAGCCTTTTTTTTTTTTTTAACCAAGAGAGGGTGTCACTATGTTATCCAGGCTGGCTTTGGACTGAATTCCTGTGTGATCTTCTCACTTCATTCTCCACAGTAAATGGGATTATAGACAATTGATACCACACTTGGCTTTGCAAGCATCCTTTCCAAAGATTGTGGTTAGGAACTCTGGGTGGGATATGTAGATCATGGTGATAAATACCCACCATCTCATCTGGATTCTCTCTAGCTATATTGTATTGAGCAACCTGCAACAAGAAACAATAATGAGTTTGCCAAATATTATTGATGCATTTTTGCAACCCTTTGTATAATTTCTCTTCTCTCTAAATTCATTTCTTCCTTTTTAAAAAATGTACACACCAGATACTATTTACTACTTACTTTTCTTTCAGAAACTTACATTTTTCTAAAATCTAAATCGCACAAACAAAAAAAATATTTTTAGGTTTTACTATGCTTTTGTGATTATAAAAACTTACCTGTTCACTAACCTAATTTGTATTCAATTTCAACACATGATCATAATTTTTGTCAAGTAGTTCAATATTCTACACTAAGTTTGTAATGAGTAAATAAAGGCAAGAAAGCCATTCTTTTAAAAGTCAGACATTGAAGTAAATTAGAAAAATAGGCCACACCACCACATGGTCATATGGGATTGTGGGTCTAACTATTGATTGAAATTTTAATTGTTCAAAAGAAACCTTTTACCCAAATTTCATTGTATTTCTTTTTCTTTTTTTCCTTTTTGTATTGAGGATTGAACCCAAGGGTGCTCTATACTGAACGACATCCCCAGTACTTTTACTTGTCAATTTTGAGGTAGGATCTTATTAAATTTTCCTGGCTGGCCTTGAACTTGTGATTTTCTTGTCTTAGCCTCCTAAGTTTCTAGGATCATGGGCATTTACCACTTCAATTGTCCCATATCTCTTTTAAAATTATAAGCTAGGCATAATGGTACATACCTGTCATCCTATTAACTCAGAAGCCTGAGTCAAGAGGATCACAGCTTTGAGGCGAGTTAGAGAAACTTAGTGAGACTGTCCCAAATCAAACAGAAAAAGTGCTGAGGATGTAGATCAGTAGAAGAGTGCTTGTCTAGCATGTGAGAGGACCATAAAAGCCTTTTTCAAAAATAATTTATTTTGAAAAGTGGTAAGCCAACCAAATTTTGCCTATGCCTTTATCTGTATTTTGTACTAGCCTTGTTCAAATTATCCAAAGTTACTTAACCAAAGCAGCCCTTTGAATAGATTATATTCAGTAAATCTATTAAAAATGATTTATTAGTTTACCATAATCCCCCTCATCTTAGAGATTTTCTAAATTAGATTAACCTGCACTGAGTCATTTATTACCCTTATCAATGTCTACTTAAAATACATTTATGAAATATGCTAGCATGTGTGTGTGTGTGTATATATATATATATATATATATATATATATATATTTCTAATTTAATTTTTATGTTTTAGTAAATTAATTTTAACCAATACATAAAAATGAAAGATTACACATGTTTGTAGGATATACCACTTGATATTTTGTTATATATACATATTGTAATCAGGTTAAACATATCCATGACTGCAAATATATCATGTTTTCATGGAAAAAGCATTTGACATCCATTTTTCTAGCTCTTGGAGATACATAGGACACAATCACTATCTAGATGAATTGCTCAGGAGAAGTTCTTATTCCTATTTAATGGCAACTATTTACCAATTGATCTACCTTTCCTCAGCCTTCTCCTCTCCTACTTGAAAAGACTACTGAACCCACTTGAATCAAACTGTGAAATATGATGTATTAAGAACTATGTAATGTTTTGAACGACCAACAATAAAAAAAAGAAAAAAAGAAAAGACTACTGAAATATCATTAAAATAGAAAAGAAAAGACTACTGAAATAACAAGAAACTAGACTTTAGAAATCTGGAAAGCAAAGCATTTTCTACTGTATCCTCAGCTGCACATAGGAAATGGTGAATTTTTCTAAACTAGATGCTATTGTGTCCATATTTCTGAGCTCAGATATTCATTTAGTCAGTATAATTGAGCAATAACCTGAGATTAAAATAGAGCAACAGACATTAAATCTCAAGAAACACTATTGAACTACACTGCAAAATTGCAGCACATCAACTTAGAGAGGTCAACCACAAAGTTAAATGAGAATTTTTTTTCCTACTGAAGATATGTATTAGCATTACAACACAATAAAAACTGCCACCAGAAATCCAAATAGTGTATTATTAAACCTTGAAAGTGGATCAGAAAAAAATATGTGAAAACTCACTTAGAACTAGCATTAACTGAAGAAACCAGAGAAGCTGGAAGTGAAGAAATATAGTTCAAGGAGCAAAGCTTAGATTGATTTTACAAAATTGATAATTTCCTCACTGTGCTTTCTTGGACTTAGTTTTCTGCAGTCACTTACAAATGCGTAAACTGCAAAAAACATCTCTCCTTTGCACTCTTGCCCTCACTGTCCTCTGTAATCCTTTATTCTTTTTCCATTTACAATTGCATTTCTTTTTTGCTTACTGAAGCCCATTTTACTCAATCTTTCATGTCTGTTTAACAAAAAAGTTTTATCTGATTCATAAATTATTTTCATGTAATCCAAGAAGTGATCTGTAATCTATCCTCATCTTATTAGACCTATGAGTTGTTTGCTGTAAATTGACCACTCTTTCCTCTTGAATGCATACTTTCTCCATTTGGTTTCCAAGACCGCAGTTGCATGTCTCTTCTCCTTTTCTGTAGGCTATGCTCTTTCTTAGTTCCCTTTTGTATTTACCATATGTTGTCAATTCTCTTAAGTTACGACATGCTTCAGGGGCCATTGAGGGAATGGTTATATTTTTCACTAACTATACTAATTCACTTATTGATATAACGTATTGGGCTGTCTTCTAATATTACCTGAACATATAGTGACTCTTTTATTTATATCATCATCCTAGAGATTTACCATGTGTCTCAATCTACCATGTCTAAATCTAATCTGATCTGTGCTGTCAAACTAACTGCATTTGTAGTTTCTTCATTTTGGTGAATGCCAAATCTATTCTTTGAGTTAATATGGCCAAAATCTTGATTTTTATATCTAATTGACCCCTTTTTTACATGACTTTTACTCTCCATCAGGGACTTTGATTGCTTCTGTTTAATATATCCAATAACATATTTTTATTCAACTGCTTCAACCCCATTTGAATCAATGAATCTCTGCCCTTCTCTGATTGATCATTATCTTTTACCTGGATAAAATAGTTGTCCAATTTGTCTCCTTGATCCCAACATTGGCTAATTATAATTTGTCTTAAATAATACATCTGGCCAAAGCAGACCTCTTCACAAGACCTTTCCATGAATTCCTATTTACCTCCAAGTGGAAGACTAGTCCTTAGCATAGCCATCACAGTCATGGTTCTGACATTTCTGATTTTGTCTTCCACTCTCTTTCTTGAACTGTTTCAGGTGTGCCACCATTATCTCTTTTGCTTGAGTGTGCCATGTATTCTGCCACTTCAGGGTATTTGCATCATTTTCATTTTTGGCTAGAATGCTTCCACCTCTAGACATTCTACCTGGCCATCTTCCACATACATATCAAGACATGAGTTAAGAGATGCCTTCTCAATTAGAGTTTCCTGATCACCGTATTTTCAATGTCAACCATTGCTGTAAAAATAAATAAGAGAAAAAGATGGAGGAAATGAGGAGAAGTTTAGAAAACAAGGAGAATTGATTGAGAAGTTACAAATAATGTTTAGTTAGAGGTCTGAATGTAAATATAAAAGAAGGAGAAAATTCAAAACAAAAAACAAGATGAATTCACCCCTAATTAAAAACAAGCAATACATGATACAAACTTTTAAGCAAAACATGGATACTCTTTGAAGGCTTCTCAAAAACAGCAATAGAATGTACCTGGCTATTGTGTTTTATTGTTTCTATAGTTCAATATATTATAATTACTCTAAGATATATAGTCATTTTATTTGCAAAATATCTCTAAGATAAAATAAAGAAATTGAAAAAATTTTCTAATGGAAGAGTAATTTTAAATTTTATAAATGTGTATTAATAAATAATATTTTTATAACCTGGTTTATTTTAAGAAGAACTCATCCTTCAGAAAAAAATCTTATAAGAAAGATGAATTGTACCAAGGAAAGCAGATATGACTGAATTAAACTTACAAATAATATGTGTACCAAGAAACTATAAAAGGTGGGCATATTACATATTGATAATTAGTATTTTGTTTAAATACCTGAAGTACTATGTTTCAGAAATACAATAAGAACTCAAATACTAAAAAAGTAATTATGAGTTAGTTTTCATTAAATTTATAGGATTCTTTTATTTGCTAATTGAAATTTATTTTTTTCTGCCTTCTTTGTAGTTAGAACTTCTGCTTATGCTGGTTATATTATAAATAGCAATTTATTATATGAATTATATCTGTTTCACCTGAAATAATTGATTTATAACATTTGTATATAATAAAATATTTTATGAAGTATTCCATTTCTAAAACAATCAAAGGTATCTGTATTCTTAGTTTTGTCAAGATAAGAAAATAAAAGTGAGGTGAGTAATGTTCAAATTGAGATAGCAAGTGCATTACCATGAAGACTGAATCTCAAAGCTTATGTGAACAAAATAATTCATGTAAAAGCTTGATGACATGTGCACATATTGTTATCCAACACAACCAGAGTGTAGCCAGTTAATGAAAGGCACAATAAGCGTTTTTTACACCCCGTCTTTCTCAATATAATAAATTATTTGTTGATTAATAATTGATTATTTTAGCTGAAATACAATTTTGCTAGGGTGTTGAGAGAAAGGTGAAAAAGAAGGTGTTAACAATGTCATAGTTTTTTTATATTACATTAAAGGAAATAGTCTATATTGAAATGCACAATAATCAAGATACAGACTGGAACTGTATATGTGAAAGGAATCTAAGATTATTAAAGGCCATTAATTCTACTGCAATGATTTTTCCTTTTTGGTCATTACTCCTGGACGTATTTATTACTTTTTAAAGGCCAAGAATGTTTTGCCAGATACTTCTTGCTTGTTGAAAGAAAAATCAAGTTAAAAAAGTATCTCAAATACATACAAACATGGCACAAAAGGGGAAAAACAGAAGTACCTTGGGTATCCTAGGTAGTGTTTTCCCACCATAAAATGAAAGATTCGTAGGCTTATTTTACAATTCATGGGCTAAAATTAGGTACATAGACTTAAGAAATCTGAATAGTTAGGGATGTCTCATCAGAGTCTAAATATTTAAAAAATTTCTGATATGATTCTTACACAGACTGACTAGCCTTTCCCTGGGATTGGTATTTGAAAATGTTGACTTATCAGATTCCTATTCCAAAGTCAGAATGAATAAAAAACTAAGTAACCTTCATTTTAATGTAATTTATACCACGTACACTTTAAACATAATTATTCAACTAATACTCTGTGCTAAATAATGAGTCATAAAAATGTGGCTCTATTTTTAGTAGTTTAAAATATTTCTCTGCAGTGGGCATATCTGTGAGATGGTAATCTTTGAGATCTCTAGGGGAGGGCCACTGTGTTCATTTCAATCTCGCAAAGATCTAAAGGCATTTAACACCAAATAAGTGCTAATTTAATAATAATAGAGTTGACATTATTAGGAAATGAATATTTAAGTATTTTGATTATGTGAAAGATAATGATACTACATTTAATACTGTGGTTGAAAGATGATAAGTAAATCAGTAATAACTACAGCCTCTCCCATAGACTAGAATTATAGAATTAAAAAGAAAAAAAAAGCAGTCCTTTTTCTTTTGAAAGAACTCCAATTTTATTGTATAGAAATTATAATTATAAATAGAAAATATAAGACTAGTAATGACATAATTAAAAAAAATAAATACATATAAGATGTTAGCTAACCCATTTTTAAATACACACACACACACACACACATATATATATATATATGTATATATATATATATATATATTATATATATATATATATATATATTAGTTGTAGTTGAACACAATACCTTTATTTTATTTTTATGTGGTATCCAGTACCTCAGGTGTGCTACGTGAACACTTAACCACTGAGCCATAACTACAGCTCAGTTAACCTATTTTTTGTCATTCAGTCTTTCTGGAGTAAAATTGTATAAGCTGTAAGCTGTTACAAGTGCCTTATTAGTTTTGGTAAAAAGAAAAAAATATATATATATATATATATTTGTATTTAGGAAAATCAGTGAAATCTATCTTCTAAGAATAGAAAGAAGGTAAAGAAACTCTTTTAGAATACACTTTAAGATATCAATTAAATATCAACAAATATCTTAAGTATGTTTGTGGAAGGCAAAATTATATTCCTGTAGAATATGCATCATTTTAGATGAAAATTCTTCATAAGTGCATATTAATGCTCTACCTTGGTACATAGATGCACCTGGATTCTGATTAAGGTAGTTTTGTAGAGAATGTTTAAAGCCAAGATATTGTTAGGGTTTCTTAGAGTCACATAATTTCACTTGATCCACTGATAGAGCCCTAATTACTTAGGGAACTGAAATATGGCATGTGTTTACACACTTTTCATAAATAATAATTTTTTATTTGAATGTTATGATGAAATTCAAACAGTTGGAGGTTATGCTCTTCAATGGAAGCCTCGAATGTTTTCATTTTCTTGATTAATAACAGACACAATCCCACTGAAGAAGAGATGAACAAGTATAACTGACACTATTTCATGTGACTTGAAAAGACTGAATGGTATTTTACGGATAGAAAGTGAATACTTCAAAGCCAATTTATTCACATTCTCACATTTATATATTTTCTGAAATTTGGTTTATGCTTCTCTCTTATACCTATCTCACTATTTCTGGAAACAAGGGATGAGGAAGGCATATTTATAATGGGAATACATGAATAAATGTAATTGGTATACAAAAATAATGTGAAATATCATAAGACCAATCAATAACAATTTCACATGAAAATCTGCAGGTTTTTCATGGGGAATTCTTATGGGAAATTTTAAAAATATATTCTTAGAAAAACTGTATTATCAACCAGAGCTTGTATTCTTCAGTGTATTTCCTTTCAAAATCTTAAACCACTACTAACTGGCATAGCTTTTACTAATTCTGAGAGCACTAATGTGGATACAGAGCCATGTGTCTCTTTGCGAGCTTTCAACTTCAATTTTCAAAACAGGATTTGTGATTTGTTTATCCTGCCATATACTATATACTTCACCATTGCAAAGTGCTACATAAATAACAAGAGAGCAGCACTATACCTGTACAATCTCCTTCTTTCCTTCAGCTGTATCTTTCAGATAATATTGCATCTATTTTCTCTTTGATAACTGGGATTTATGTACCTTATTCTACTATGCATTGATTGGAGAATAAATTCTTGCCATATATTTATTTTCCATGACTTCATTATATTTCTATTTTTCAGACCAAATATTACTGTCATACTTTAAGTTCTTTTAAAATGCAAGCTATAGATAATCCGATCCAATCAAGCAAAATAACTCATTTCTTACTCTGCTAAAAATACATGTTTCAAAAATGTTTTAAAAAACTTAATGATATTTAATATATGCTTTCAGTTTTTGAGCACAGTTTTTCTTGCTAAAATTCATGAAGAAAAAAAGGCAATTTCTGGAATACTATTGTTACTAGTTATATTTAAGACCAACAATCTAACATGACATTGAAAAATACATTTGTGAAAATCAGTAGGCGGCTAAAACATATCGAATAATGATTGTCCATATAGCGTTAAGCACCCAGTGTTTTATATGATATGTATTCTGAATTTCTTGTAAATAGTATTTCTATACATCTTCAGTTCCAAGCACATTGTCTACAGTTGTTTGAAAATGTTGTATTAAGTCAATCCAGTTAAAGCAGTAGTTAATATTAAGATATTTTGCTCCTATATTAATATATATGCAATATTTTTTTATTTTTATAACAATATTCAGTAAGCTAAATTATTTTTTTAAACAAACAATAGCTAAATATTAAAGAAATTATTTCATTTCAGCAATGACATGGTATATAGGTAAGCTGTTATACTGGTGCAGTGAAGTTGGTAAAATTCATCATTACACAGAATTCAGGCACAGGACTATGTTGCAGATGCTACAGGAATCTACAAATACTCCAGTCTTTCTAAAAATTACCTCAAAGAAGAGTGTTTGGCATATGGCAGTTATAAACTAATTAATTTGTATATATTTCTTACATGAAATCTTTGCAAGTTTGATCATAATAGACAAAAAGTTATTCTTTTTACAAAATATATTTTCAGATAGGTGTTCACAATTGATGTCTTTAATTTTGCTTAAGAAATGTTTACTTAGATAGAAAATATAAAGATAGAAAATTAATTTTTTAGAACTGACAAATTAATGTGTTTTAACTGAAATTTTAGGTGGGTATGCTTATTGAAATTGGCTTTGGACATCAGTGGCTTTACTTCACTGTACAATCCATTCATAGTGTGCTGCCTCATCACAAGTCCAAAGCAATGGAGTCAAGTGATCATGGACTGAGATCTCTAAAACTGTGCATAAAAATAAACCTTTACAAGTTGCTATCTCAGGCACCTGTTATAGAAACAGAAATCTGTTACTATCTAAAATTTATGAATATATTTTACATCTAATAACAAATGATTTATGAAATGAAATTAGATTGATATACTTCAGCATCAAGTAGCTATTTATGAAATTCCATGGTAAAAGCAAGCATTCTGAAGTTTAGCTCCCTCTAATGGCCTTTCGGGTATAACATTTGTATTTAACAGACACTCAAGACCTTCATTTGTTATTTTAATTCTATTGAAGTATTCTGAAAGGTCTAAATCTCTAAAAAAATAATAATAATAAAAAATAAAAATTTAATCAATTACAAAACTTAAGTAAAAAGTAATTAGGAAACATATTAATTTAATACATATTTAGTGGTTATATAATATAATCATTAAATAAGTTAGAATTCATATTTAAATGGTTAGTATATAATCCAGTAAATGAATGGTGTTTAGAAATTTATTTGAATTCACTTCACTCCTGAAAAAGATATGGCATCTAGATTTTCAAGAAGAAAAGTTTGAGCTCTCTTTTCTCATTTTGTTTTGCAGTTATACTTTCAGTTAATTCATTTTTACATGGTTAATTAAAAAATTTTACTGAGTGAAAATTTCATATCAAATAATTTATTATTTATTACAAGTGATACAAAGGTAAATGTTACTATTTGTTTTTTAATTTGGTCTCCAATTTCAAATAATATAGTGAATGTTACTGATAAAAATATTGGAAAATGGCTTTAAAAACTAAGATTCAATCAAAATTCAAAGAAAGAAAATTCACTTCTATCATCTCGGTAGAAGATGGCATTTAAGTCAAGTTTTAAAGTAAGTAAAACATTCAGCACAATGAGAAGTGCTGAGGGAGGGTATTAAAATAGGAGGAGGGAAGCCACATGGTGTGTTCTAGGAATGATGAGCAAGTCAGATTGCTGCATCATTTAACATATATTGAGAAACAGTGTGAGAAAAGACTAGAATATATAGCTCATGGAGGAGTTTGAATAATCAGATCAAATTTAAAAACATTATTGGCCATCATAGGTAGCTGTCAAGAGTTTCTGAGTAGGGAAATTTGATGAATATTTCTTTAGTTTAATCTGAAAGCAACATATAGGAGAATTTGGAGGACAAATGTACCATATGCAAAAATTAACAACAAAGGTCCTGAAATAGGTGTGAGGGGTAAAGGCCGTCCGATATAATAGTCTAGAAGAAAGAAATACTGAACCCTTAAACTATAATTGCATTTATCCCCCCAAAAGTTTTACTTTCCATAGTTTAAAGTTTTTTATCTAAGAAATAGCAACCAACAAGAGAGTATGTGTTTTAACCTAAACTACAATAAGGTATTGGTTAAAGGTTGAAGATGGCCAAAGGCATCTAAGTAGACATAATATAGACAGTTGTTAGGACAGGAGCATAAGAAGCAAATTTTCTTCCTGGAAATTTTCTCCTAACTACTAACTGAAAGTAAAGAACTCAAAATCCCAGGGATGGTAAAGATTAAAGATGAAAAGAGCTGTGTTTCCTAAATTACCACAAGGAAAGATCTTTCCTGACAGCCTGCAAAAGGAATGAAGTGATATGTTATTGAGTCTCTAAAATTTGGGCATTTTGGATTAGCCCTAGCCTATCAGAGTTGCTGCCATATATATATATAATTTTAGACTTGAGAGAGAGAGAGAGTGAGGATGTATTATTTTCCATATGCAATGGAAGGAATCATTGAATAAATTGGAGGGAAAAAAGTTGAAAAAATGCTGACTCTAGCTCTGGGACCCAATCTGTCCCAGGTGAGCCCAGAATATCTAATAGTAACAGAAAAGAAGAAGTACTCAACAGAGTCACTGTCTTTCACAAAGAAAATAGAGCAAAAGAGCACAGAAAACACTCTCTCAGTCAAGAGTGTAAGATTTATATAAGTATCAACAGTGATTAGTAAGGCTGAAAGGATGTACTCTTGGTATGATACAATAAAATCTTATTTTTCTTTCCAGTGATCATCTTCCTGAAATGCTATGTTCTCATTCTGATCATGATAAAACATTCTACCAGTTGCCATGTGAAGGCAATTCTATAAAATAGAGTACTAGTACTTCTAAGCTAGTACTTGTCTAAAACTTTCACAGTCATAAAAAGTAAGAAAAGGTTTATAAACTATCACAACAAAGAGACCTCATGTGACTTGATGCAACATGACAAATAAATGCAATTAGTGCCTTGAATGGAATGTTGGAACAGAAAAAAGGACATTTGGTGCAAACTAATGAAATCTGAATAAATCATGAAGCTAATTTAAAAATAATAATATTGATTCAATCATTTCAACAAGTTATGTTTAAGATTTTAATAACAAGAGAAACTTGGTTTGGGGTATATAGGAACTCTTATTAGCCTCACACATATTCTGTAAATCTAAAATTAATCTAAAGATGTTTATAGCAATTATAATTATGAAACAACCAGCCAGAGGGCATGCACAGATTACAAGGAATTTACAAGAGAATTTATTTCAGAAGCAAAATGAATATGAGACCAATATGTTTATCCTACTTCCATGACAAAAATATGTGCGGAGACAATTCCCGTCACACCCCTTGTGTTTTCTGTACAATTTGTGAATGAGACAATGTCTTTCTTAATGTTCCAGAGTGTCTTTTTCAAGACTGTTTGTATAGAAAACTTTGAAAATATCACATATATCTATAGAAAACAGTTTTGAAATATAGAATTTAAGGCAGGTTCATTTATTGCTCATTACAGAAGATAAAGATTCCCTCACCTCATATGTCCTCTGCCATAACACAACTCATTATGTGTGCAGGTACATTGGGTATTCAAAAGGAACTCAGAGGACAAGCATGGAAATTACTGATACTCTGGCTCTTGCTATTTCTGTGAATATTAAACTTCTGTTTGTGAACATACAGGGAATCTTTGTATTCTATCAGTATCTATCCTTTTTGCACTAGAGTAACATTTCAAATCCTTTACCATTCTTGACACAGAATCAAAATTCTTGGCTGGAATGACTTAAGCATTTGTGTAAACCAGTGACCTTGGGTTTGTTCTTTCCTTTTACAAAGGATAATTTTTATCATAGATGCACACTGTGATATATTGAGCATAATAGCTAAATTAGTTTTACTTCATAAGTCTTCCAGACATGGACATGTACCTAGATGTGCTAAAGAAGTCAGCACATGCAGATCTGCAGAAAGGCATGAGCTTCAGAAGGGAGCTTCTGTATACATGGGTAGAAGAGCTAGCAGAGATACCTTCTGGCCTTATGGTCAGACTTTGGCCCATATATTCTATACTCCTTATATTTTGTAGTTTGGTTTTCTTTGGAAATAAATATAAGGCCAGCGGCTATGCCTCTTCTTTTGGTTCATTAGCTTAGTTTTCTTTGTTTCAATAGCTCTGTATTCTTTACATTATACTTTGAAGGATAATTTTGGATACCTGAGGATGTTTGTTTTGATATTCAGGTTATTTATTAGCTATTATAGAGGATATTTTTTAAACATTGCTTTAAAAGTACCTATGATATTAATGAAGTAACAAAAAATGAATGCTAAAGAATATGAAACAAAGAAGGGAAAACTATCATGATTTCAAAAACCATTATTTTATTGTATAATTTCCTTCCCAAGTAGCTACCAATTGTATAAGTATATTCTACTTGTCAGTTTTTATATAATAACTTTTCACAGAAAATTTCTCATTTAATATTAATTGAGTTTATGACTTCAGTAATAAACAAATAATAAAACAACCACTATGTATTTGGCTTTAAACTATAACATTTGTAATTTACTTCAGAAAGAAAATTTAAAGTGTGACATTGAAAACAATTTATAAGAAGGGTGGTCTCCCCTCACAATTCTAATATATAATTATTATATCATCTTAAGTAAACTACGTAATCTCTTCCCAAAATAATACACTTTATATATTTTAAGACATAATGATTTAAACTCTTTTTCTCTTTTTTGATTTCCTGGCTGAATAACATTAGTCAACATATCTTTTCAGTTACCCACCAATAAAAAGAGAATAATATTATTACTTTCCTATTATAGCATCTGTGAAGACTAAATGAGAATATACATGTAAATCAATTAAAACAGAATACTTCCTTAAAGTTATATAGCTACTTGTTTTATACCATTAGAAGTATTTTCATTTCTATACATAATCTAACCAGGTACAATAAACATGTCACCATCAGAAATATTTCAAAAAACAAGTTTTCTGAAGTGAATAGCTATTGGTTATCTGTTCCATAACTATTTCCCTCTCTATGGAAGTTATGTATATTGACATGACCTTACATGTAATTTGGATGAGGCTGAAGCTACTTCACAGCTCCAAAGATGGGCCTGTGCTGAGTGGCTTAAGTCAAAGAGAGCATCTCATGGTCATGGGAAAATTGACTGATTCTTGGGCGGGCATTTGGCCCAATTTTGGTCTGTTGGAGAGTCCAGTGGAAATATCTGGATTCCACAACAAAACTATCAAATCAAACCTACTGTAGCTATTTTGATATCATGAGAGAAAATTCTGAACCTTCTAGGAGCCACCAGGTTATGTTTAAAGTCAAAATGCATTTTGTATTAGGTATACAAAGCAAAAACAAACAACAACAACAACAAAACAGGCAGATTAGATCATTGGTATCATCATTTTGGAGGGCTGGACCAAGGTTCACCTGAATCCAGTTTCTACATCTGTTGCATCTAAAAAAAAACAAAAACAAAAACAAAAAAACAATATATGTGTGTGTGTGTGTATTTTTTTATATAAAGATATATATATATAAAAGTTTAAGTAAATTGCTATTGAATGAAAGACCTAAAATTAGCCTTTAATCATTTGGTAAATGAAAAGTGAAAGATAGGATATATTTGAAAAGACACATTAAAGTCAAAAGCCTATGTTTAGGGACTGGGGTTATGGTTCAGCCACAGAGCGCTTGCCTCGCACATGCAAGGCCCTGGGTTAGATCCTCAGCACCACATAAAAATAAATAAATAAATAAATAGATAGATAAATAGATAGATAGATAGATAAACTTTAAAAAAAAAAGCCTGTGGTTATTTCAAAATAGGAAAATAACTCATACTTCTTCCTTAAGCTCAAAAATTATGCATTATATTGAATAGTCAACTTAAGCAGGTCTTTATATGCATAAAATTCTGAGACTAAGTACTACTTTGTTCTCAGGCACATTACAATTGGCATTATGTTACAGAGGTTGAGAATGAAAAAAATAAAACCAGCCATTTTATACTCTTACATGGGATAAAATTGGTGACAGTAAGATGCCATATTCATGATTTCTCAAAACCTTTTCTGATGTGTACTTTAAAAAAAGACAACTCTTCTTTGAGGGTGGAGTTTTATTTATTTATTTACTTTCCATATTAACTCATCCTAGATGTTTGGAACAGAGGCAATAGCTTTCTTTGTCACTTAAATGGGAAACAGAGAATTCAACTCCTTAAAAGGTACCATATTTATATGATGTTTACTGCCCATTTTATTTATCTGAATCCAAATATGAGAGAATGAGAAAGAGAGAGAGAGAGAAAAAAAAGAGAAGAGAGAGAGAGAGAGAGAGAGAGAGAGAGAGAGAGAGAGAGAAAGGGACATACACAATAATGGAGGCAGTCTAGTCAAGTCCAAAATCCATAAGGTCAACCATCAAAAGGACAGGTTAAAACTCCAGGTGGAGGATAAACCTCAGACCACTTGTGAAGCCTTATCTTCCTTGGGCCTCATTATCTACTTGGTAAGGATCCTTGTGGTTATACTGACCCCACCCAAATATATAATTATATAATCTGGGATATTCTGCAAGTTCCAAGTCTCTTAACCACCTCAGCACAGTTCCTTCTACTATGTGAGGAATATATTTTTAGCTTCTAGGAATTATACTATAACATTTCAGGGACCTATTATCCTATCAAACAAATTAGTAGTAACAATAAAATAGAAGAAGGAAGGAAGATTGAATTCACAAATTTCAAGTTTTTTGAACACAGAAAAAGATGAAATTATTTTCAATTTTAATGGAAAGGACAGAACCAGATTTTTCATAATTTTACCAAACTATTAAGCATTTACTATTCTATGCTTGCATAGAAAATACTTAAAAATAAAGTGTTTATTATAAAATTAAATTTGATCCACATTGGTTAAAAAATTACTTAGGAAAAAATAGTTTTATGTCATGTATTAAATGATCAAATTACAAAAAAATTTATCAACTAGAAAGATAAATAATCCACAGGTAGGGAAAACATCATTTATTTTGAGGATTTCCCCAAACCTAAAAAAAAAGAGAGAAAGAAAGAAAATAAATATGATGGAAGTATAAGTATTCCATTTGTATTGTTCAGATGATACAGATAAGAAAAAAAAAGAATACAATTTTGTCCCCAGAATCGCCCCTGAAGCATTTTTTTTTCTCTATTGTTTTTGCCAATTCAGTTTCCAAATGTGCCATCTAACAGAACAGAAATTAAATGATCTTCCTGGTTGCCCCTCAGCAGTGAAGAAAGCGATACATTCTACTGAAAACAAATGTAATCAAACAAAAGCTATAAAAAGGGAAGGAAGGAGGAAATCAAGCAAAATTTCAGAAAGAAAATGGTTTTACAAAACCAGTATATAAATGGACTGACGAAGGAAACCATATTGAATCAACAGTAAGTAAATTGAGTATTAATAATATTGTGCTGAAAATTAGCAAAAGTGTGCCAGTTTAACCCTGAGAGGTGTTACATGAACAAGGATGCCACATTATGGAAAGAAAACTGTTTTTATTCTTACTTTAAAACTTTCAAAATTTTATCTGAGACTTCTGGGAGGTTTATTGTTGTTGTTGTTTTGTTATTGTTGTTGTTTGTTTGTTTGTTTGGTTTATCTGCCATGCGTGTGTTACCTTTTTCCTTTGGATACCAAGATACATTTTCTGTTTCCATGCTCAATTCCATCTCATTATGAGAAAAGTAAACTACAGTCTCTTTATTTTGGGATATATTTATTTTTCCATTTATAGATATTCTTAGTGATCACTTCTTTTCCTGTGTTATCATTGTGGTCGACTTTCTCCATAACCCCAACTCCTAACAATATTTTCAGTCCCTACCACTCCTCATGTTGCCTGAAACAGAATAAGACTTCAGTATGATATGACTAATTTATAAATATATATGCTACATAGGGCTGCTGTTTCTGATATTTTATAAATATTTTAATATCAACAGCTTGAAAACTAGGAACATGTATTATGAATAATATTAGAGTTACCAGGTATGTGGGTTATAAGGGTAAAATTTTACGGTCTTAATTTAGCTGGAACTACTCAAAAAAATATCAAATTGTCAACTAATCTGGACATTCAATTATATTGAATATTCTGTTGCCTTTTTCATGAGGTCAAATCTGTTGGAGAATTATTTTTTTTCTCAAAATGTAAGAGATCAATAATTAATACAAACAACAAGCTTATTATGTTCAGAGTGTTAATCATTGTGCCAATACTTTACCATATAAGTCTAATTTAATTCTGAAAATATTTGTGAATAGTACTTACCATATTGACTTTACAACAAAGACACATTTTATAGTCTTAGATTTAGAAATGTAGAATTCGAATTAAATCCAATCTTGTCCAAATTCAAAATCATGCCTTATCATTATATCACTTTCATTTTATCCATACTCATCACACATTTCACAGAGACCTAGGAGACACATTCAAAGGGAATCTTTTCATTTTTTAAATTTTAATTTGTTATATATGATAGTAAAATGCATTACAATTCATATTACATATATAGAACAAAATTTTTCATATGTCTGGTTGTACACAAAGTAGAGTCACATCATACATGTACTTAGGATAATGATGTCCATCTCATTCCACTGTCTTTATTCTACATACTGACATCTACACTGGATGAACTGGGTAGCAGCATTCTTTACTTAAATATTTTACAATATAAAGTACTAAAATAGTCCTTTCTTATTTATACTTTTTTTCTTCTCTGGTTTCAGTTACTGCAGTCCATAACTGTCAGGAAACATTAAATGAAAATTTGAAGGAAGGAACAATTTACAATTTTAAATTTTGGATCATTTTTAAGTAATATAATGAAATCTCTGATCAACTTGCTGCAGCTCTGGCTGTCCTTCCTTCCTATGGCAAGAATTATAGTTTTGTCCAATGTACCTATGCTGTGAATGCTACCTCCTATGAGTCTCTTAGTGGTTTCTGTGGTTATCAGATCCAGTGTCTAGGTATTACAGTGTTTGGCCTCAGGTGACCCTAAATGTATTTCATAACAGCCAAAAAGTGGAAGAATAATGATGCTGGGAATTTTCTTTCAATATATTTTTATAATTGTTTCATTTTATCAATTATTAATATCATATAATGCATAATTTACAAAATAATTTTTATAAAAGTATATATGTGTGGGAAAAATACTATATACTATATATAAAAATACTATATATATACATATGTATATATATATATATATATATATATATATATATATATATATAAGTTTTGTACTACACATGATTTCAGCTATCAATTGGGGGGTTGGGGACATATCCACTGTGGATAAGGGGGACTACTGTCAGTATAAACAATGTGTCAAATAAGAAGACTTTTAGATGCCACTATTTGTGTCCAAAACAATCATTCTACTTTTCAGTTTATTATGGATTTTTTAAAGAGAAAAAATTCGGAAGTAAATGTCTTTCTTTGTATGTGCTTCTTATTTTCTCTAGATTTTTTATGATTTCCAGGAATTCTGGAGAATATGGTTTTTATTTTAGCAAAGGATGAACACTTAAATGTAGTTTCCTAAGAGACACTAGACACAGCTATTATTGTATTCATCTCCTCTGTGTACGGCAATGAACTAGATGAAAACCCTGTGTCTTCCTAATTCACTTGAATGTTCTGTGTCCCTGTTTCTCAAACTGCATCCTCCTCCAGGAAACAAGGGTCTATGCAATGAGTGTTTTTTGATCTGCTGTAATAGAAAGGGTGCAATGCATCATAAGAGTGTAATTTAAGGAAAAAAAGAAGCATGCTTTCTGAGTTCTTTAACCCTGATTCTTCTTAAATGTACATTCTGAGGACTCAATAGCTGTGCTTACTAGGGAAGATTGAGAAAGAAAATGTCAAATGTATTGTGGACTCTCTTAACTTTCTCTGGCAAATAGTGAGGCTTCCTTTACTTTTTTTTTAACTGACCTAAATGGGATTTTTATCATGTTTAATTGCATTTAAACATTTTCTTCCATGGGAGTGTAAAAATCTTGAAAAAGGCTCTGTCATGTACACATCCATAACACTGGGGACTCTACATATCTACCCAAAAAGCATACTTAAAGAATGAGCAAATACTTTTCTTTATGAAAAGATATGTTATGTATTTCTAACCTTGAAATTCATGGCAAATTAAATTATATTAGTTTTATATTAACAACTAAGAACAGAGCAGGGAGGAAGAGCATGAGGAAAAGATTAACATTAAACAGAGACAAGTGGTGGGAGGGAAAGGGAGAGAAAAGGGAAATTGTATGGAAATGGAAGGAGACCCTCAATGTTACACAAAATTACATATAAGAGGTTGTGAGGGGAAGGGGGGGAACAAGGGAGAGAATTGAACAACAGCTGACGAGGTAGAGAGGGAAGATGGGAGGGGAGGGGAGGGGGGATAGTAGGGGATAGGAAAGGTAGCAGAATACAACAGTCACTAATATGGCATTATGTAAAAATGTGAGTGTGTAACCGATATGATTCTGCAATTTGTATTTGGGGTAAAAATGGGAGTTCATAATCCACTTGAATCAAATGTATGAAAGATGATATGTCATGAGCTGTGTAATGTTTTGAACAACCAATAAAAAAATTATATTAGTTTTTAGAAAAATCTTAATATCCAAAAAATCACATCCTTTGTGACAGTCTATGAAATTACCATCTTTTGCTCTACAATACCTAAAAAAATCACAGTTATTTTGTTTTCAAAGAAATGAAAAATAAAATATTCCCTTTTTCTTAATCTTTTCCAAATTTTAAAATAAATTCTATTACATTATAAAATGAAGCATCCAGATACATAACTGATTATTAAATGGGAGTAAATGTATATCAAAATTTTACTTATTAAGAGTTGTAATATGATCTTAAGTATATACTAACAACAAAATCTTATACAATAGAGAAATGTTACCTATTTAAGTCAATAACCTAGAACATGTTTATATATCATAAATGTTATTAGGAAACCAAATAAAATGACTATAGACTAAAATATTTAGAATATAAAATATGTGCATATGGGTAATATAATAATATAATGTCTCAATATAATGTCTCAAAAGTTAAAAGATCAGGGCTGGGATTGTGGCTCAGCAGTAGAGCCCTTGCCTAGCAGGGGCACGACCCAGGTTTGATTCTCAGCACCACATAAAATAAAGGCACTGTGTTGTGTCCATCTACAAAAAAGATTCATTCTCTTTCTCTCTCTCTCTAAAAAAAAAAAATTAAAGTATCAAATATAGAATATAAGCAAAGAATGAAAATTCTGACTAATGTTATAGTAAAAACAGCAGTGACACATTCCAAATATCATTCTATCTAAAATATTATTTTAAACGATGAATTAGAGTTTCCTCTTTCACAGAATGGATCATGAACATATGGAAAATCCAAAGGTATTTCTTTCAATTTCTAGAATAATATTCCCTGAGATTTTTTTTGCATGCTGTTCACTTTGTACTGGCTACAAATATGACACAGTTTAAAGTTGAACCTACATTATTAATATTTCTGCCACTTTTTGAAGTCCAGATACTAAAAATACAGTGTCAAACCCCATTTTTAATGCTTGCTGATATGCATGATGTAAAAATTCATAACTGATTTTAAGCTGCCCATGTGGTGTCACTGAGCACGATGGCAAGAAATGCACATCATTAGAAAGCATTTCCACTGTGCAAATGAAACAGACTTAACCCCAGGACCACTGATTATAGTTCTATGCAATATTAAAATTAGCAAGTGATGAGTGTTGAGTACTTTCTACATTTATTTTTAACTTAATGTCTCATTATAAGGTGATATGATTAAATTTTTAATTTAATCAACCAGTTGTGATTAACAACTGGTTCACAACTTACAACTGGTTTATTTCTTGAAAATTAAGCTAATACAAGTTGACTCCAGTACATAATTAGCAGAGTTTATACAACAGAAAATCCAAACTGGATTGTAATATCGGAAAGCTATTGATATTCCACTAAAAGGTTCTGAAGACACTGTTAGAGAATAGTGTCTCATGGAATACCTTAGGATGTCAGCAGTGGATGGCATTGTCACATGTGGTAGGTCCACACCCCTACTACCTCTAACCAAGTTGGAGTAGCAAGGGGTCTGGACTGGATCAATTTAAAACTATATAAAAATAGGATAACAGAAAATCTGAAGGAATTAGATATCAGGTAAAAAGGGACAGTGAAATTGAGAGAAAGTAAAAACAATACAAATTGAGTCATGCATTTTTTCCCCCAAGTCAGCCTAGATGAATTATTTAGATCATAGTGCTTTAACACAGGAAACTCAGAGACAGTGTGGTAATCCCTTTTAATTGAAGACATAGTATATGTTTCTAAGACAGCTCAAGTGCATGAAACAGAGAAGAGAGAGCTGTGCAGAGAGCAACCTTTGTAGATCTGCAGTGTCCCTCCCTCTCAAGTACTCAGTTGAACAAAAATCAGTGCATGTGTGAGGACATTGTACATCGTCAGAAAAAGAATGAACAGAAAAGGTGAGAGGGAGGAGTGCCACTGCTCTCTCAGAGCCAGAGAAAGTGTCAGTTCTCATTAGCCAGAGGGGAAAACTTTATAACTCTTGGAGAAACCATTAAACTAAGAGAATCCTTGCCTCTGTAGTTAAAAACAATTAACCTTGGTCGAAAGGCCACTGTGGACTCACATTACAATGCTTAAAATAAAAAACCCATAGGAATCAAATGTTTCTAAGTAACTTGATATGTCCTTTAACAAAGCTTAAGAATATTCAAAGTTATAGTTAAAAAGTCCTCCACCTGACCTCTCAGATTCCACACTAGCAAGCATGACCTTCAGGCTGACCCTGAGCTACAGGCTAGCTCCCCACAAAATCAGTCTTGATTCAAGTCAGCACCTTGTTCTCTGAACAACCCTCAGAAGTAATAATTGTCAGTTGTGTGTTTGGACTCTGTCTGTCCTGACTCAGGTGACATCCCATCTCTTATGGTTTATATTTTAGGTGTCCCCAAAAAGCTCATATGTAAGACAATGCAAAAAGGGTGAAATGACCAGGTTAGGAGAGTCTTCAACAAATCAATGTATGAATTCCTTGATAGGGATTAACTAGGTGGTAACTGTAGGCAGATAGAGTGTGGCTGGAGAAGCTGGGTCCTTGGGTGCATGTCTTTGTGGATCTTATGTGTTTTGTCCCTGTTGAATAGAACTTTCGCTTTTTCTCTTTGCTTCCTGATGGCCATGTTCTGAGATGTTTTTCTCATTACACTCTCTGCCATGATGTTCTGCATTACCCTATACCTTGAGGAGTACATTTGGCCATCTATGAACTGAGACCTATGAAATCATGAGGGCCAACTAAACTTTTCCTCCTCTAAAATTTTTCTTGTCAGGTCTTTTGTTCACAACAATAAAAAAAAGTTTTCTAAAACACCCTCTTGATATTCCAAACCAATCATTCAAGATAAGAGTGAGGAGAGCCCTAGACACTTGGTGAGACATATATTGTGGGGTAGTACCATGCATGTGCACTTAGGGAGACTAACTGAACCCTTAAAAGCTCCAGGAGCTCAGATGGTATTTAAGACACTGCTATATATTTCCTGTGGGGATATGTGCATGTTTATAAATGCATGCTAAAAATCAGTTTGAAAAGAGTAATAATGTTTACCACTGAGGAAAGCTCTGAAATTGCAGGTGGTGATCAGTAGGGATTTTCAGTTTATCAGTATTTTATTATTTTAGAAAAAAAGAATGAATTTGTACTGTACTCATGCAATGTTAATAAAAATTATTTTAGAAAGAGAAAAGTTTCCTCCACATAACAACGTAAAATCCAATTAAAACTTGTAAGGCACAACCACACAGGAAACTAAAACCCACAATGATGTTGAAAAAGAAATCATTCCAAAATATCTGCAAATGGCACAAATGGTAGAAGTCATAAGTAAGTCTGCTTTTATAACTGCATTCCATATGATGAAGAAGCTGTACAGAAACATAATAAAATGTTAAGTGAAGGCATTACAGATGTTTTTAAGGTGTCCGCAATCAGGTTTCTAGAAATTAAAGCTAAAATGACAGTAGTGGAAAATCCATTAGATGAGATTAGTAGGCATACTAGACATTGAAGAAAAATATACTAGAAACATGAAAGTGTAATAACAGAAACTCTCAGAGAGGAAACTATAATATAAAATAAACCTTCAATAAAATAATGAAGTATTAGTGAACATGAAGTAGCCAAACATATGTACATATATTTGGAGTCCCCAGAAAGGGACTTTACCAAAGAATTTGAGAAAATCATTTTTTTAAAATTTGGTGTTAATTATAAACATCAAAATCTTGAAGAACTACAAAGGAAAAAGACATTAAATAAACTGGATAAAGGCATTTATTACTCTAATGGTTAAAAATAAGTAATAAAGAAGAAAATCTTAAAAGTGCTTAGAGGAAAGATACAAGTTACATACAAAGAAGATGAGAAGGACAACATATTTCTCTATAGAGAAATAATTCAAACCAAAACACAGTCTAGCAACATATTTAAACCATTAAAACAAACAAACAAAAAAAAACACAAGTGAACTTCTAACCCAGAATTATGTACTATTGAAAGCATTATTCAAAAAGTATTATAAAAATTACTGCTTAGAGACTTACATAATATGACATTACAAGACCTACAATGCAAGAAAGCATAAAGGACATTCTTCAAACACAAGGTAAATTGTGCCATATGGAAACTTCAAACACAAACAAGGATTGAGTTGCATAGAAAACAGGATCTCAGACAGCATTTGTATGTCCTGATGATTTCTATTTTAAATAATATGCAAAAAAAAAATCCTTTCCCCTCAATTGAATGAGGCATAGGCCTACCCTGATTGTGGGTCTCTCTGTCAACAGCTGAGTGACAAGTCAGAATCAAAACCAACTGCTATCATGTTCAATCCAGAAACTCAGCTAAATTAGTCATGTTATTTAATCTTTTTCAATCTAAATGCTTTCCTTCTGTTCAGCTATATCTGAGAATAACAAATTTCTCAAATTTGTATTAATTATACATTAGAAATATCCTGAAATGTCTTAATTATGCAAACCTTCTCTTCCAGGACTAGACAGTATATCTAGTATATCTAACTCTTACATCATGAAGGTTTATTATTCTTGCCATGGTTCTGGAATCTTGAAGAGAATAGTCTTAGAAATGGAAAATCTACAACTAGGTGATGTACATGAAAGGTCTCACCACAGACTGTCTGCTGAAGACACTATTTTTATTTAGATAAGGTGACAATAGGGCCACATTATGTTAGAAATAAACAGGAGGGAAATATAAGCTATACTATTTGATCAAGCAAAACTAGAAAATGTAAAGCTACATTATCACTTAATTATGTAAACATGTCCTTTATCACAAAATAAAATTAAAACTTTTCTTAGTCTATATCAAAAATGTTTAATTAGAAATTTGATAAACTCATTCTAGAAAGCAAATGATGAGTACAGAGAAGATAATGGCTAAGAAATCATGAATATATAGACAATTAAGAGGTCTATTCTTTGAGATAGTTTGTACCACAGAAAAACCTGAAGTAACTAAAATTAACTGATGACATCATTGGAAAATGTTGAAAAGTAAAACATTGAAATAGTATTAAAAGCCTATGAAATATACTTCAAATTCTATGTAAATATATTATGTAACAAATGTGATATCTCACATAAACAGCATCAAGATTGGATTTCTACAAGGTCTTGGAAAATTGCACATATCTTTAGAAAAAAAAGATAATGTTAGAGCTCCATTTCACATGTTATACAAAAGAGATTCTAAATTAATAGACAGCTAGATGAACAGGATTTAAATATAACATCTAGTAGAAATAAAACATAATTTTAAATGTCTAAGAATTATTTAAAATGAAGTCTGGTACTCTTTCATGAACTTTATTTTTTTATATTTTTCCATTAAATATTCCATCATGGACACAGCACATGACATTTTCCTAATCATCCAGTTTAAGCTCATTTTTAAATGAACTAGAAATAATGAAAATTGAAGTTCTTTGGAGTGGAATTCTAGAACTTAAGAATATGAACAATTTCCAGAAAATTATCCTACATATTTCACTTTAATTTCAAACAGGAAAGTACATAACTTAGATATATATTGGTCATAATGGTTAGATTTTGATGTTGATTTTAACCAAGTGCATCAGTATAGAGCCAGGAATGGTGGTAGAAGTCACTATTGTGAGTCACCAGGTCTAAGTCAATGAGTTGATAAATTTGATTACCAGTGTTTTTTTTTTTTACAAAAGAGATTCTACAAGCATATGTTATGGTTATTCCATAATGCCAAATATCAAGCAAGATATTTACATACTAAGAAAAAGATCACACCTGATTACTTATTAGTATATGTAATATTAAAGCAGCAATTTGAGTAATTGTTGTAATTACATTGAAAAAGTATGTGATAACCCTATGAAACCCGAGATAGGAGCATTGCTGAAGAACAATTGTTTTTAAACAATAGAAAGAGAAAGACATGGTTATCTTTCCCTATTTTTTTCTAAAGGGAAAAAAAAACTTAAGAACTTATTCAGGTCTCTATTTTTTCCTTCCCTAAGTTAAGCTTTATTTTTCATAATTATATCATCCTAGACATGAAATGCAGTGACAGTAGATATCACATCAAAACATTTTACTTTTAATCCAGAACACCACAAAAAGAACTGTAAGGAAGGAAATAAGCTTTGACATCTTTGTCAAGTCAAAATTATAGGTAATTATTTTAAAGTAGGTCTTCTTTTTATTTTAAAACTGAAGTAAGAAAAGTGGTCATAATTATTCTGTAGAGTAAATGCAAAAATAGTACAGTCCATGATTTCTGGAGTTACAAATTCTTTTCTATGTGTGATGCAGCAGGAACCAAACAAATAAAATATTTATGTGAAAAATGTAATTTAGTAAAATGAGCTAAGTGCAATTAAAATTATACAGAATATTCAAATAATGGACACTAACTTGAATTTTGTACTATTAAGCATTATCACAATAGTAAAAGGTAATGAAATGTGTGCATAAAATTAACATGTATTTGATATATTTAGGAGTTTGCCTGGTTTTCAACTTTGTAAAAAAATAAAATTTTGTGAGGTAGTATAACACTATCAGTGTCATTATAGCATAACACATAACAGCCTGGTTTCCACCAAGTTCTAATTAGCAACTATTGCATGAAAGAACAAAATTTCCTTTTAAAAATCGGGTTATTTTCACCTCCTATGTTACATACATACTTATAAGAAAAAAAAAATGTTTGGAATACTTCAAAAGATATTAGAAAATTCTCTTAGGATATTTGAAGCAATTTAAAGAAAGATACAGGAAAAAAAAAAAAACATGTTTCTCACTTAACAAATCTTAAGGGAAAATTCAAGTCCAGAAACAAAGTAGCAGAAATAATAACTATAGTGGCAATTTTTTCTTTGTTTTTCTGAAAGCAGAATAGAATTTTCCTTGATCCCTAAAGAATGGCCATACAATTTTATGTATCTATATGTTCTTTTAAATAAGGCAATAACAGAATTCAACCTGAATTTATCTTTGGGGATATTTATTAGGTAATCCACAGAGTAAATTTTCTGTATTAGTCAGTTTCCTATCTCTTTGTCAAAATACTTTGAGAAAATCAATTTAAATGAGGAAAAAATGATTTTATCTTAAGGTTTCAGAAGTTTCAGTCCATGATCCCTTAGCCTCATGGGTTCGGGGAGGCGATCATGATTAGGAGTACATGGTGGAATGCACATCATGGTGGCCAGGAAACAATCCTTTAACTGATGAGCTTTGGAGGCACATTTAACATCCAATCTATAATATCTTAAAACTGAAATGGCTGTGTATTAGATTTATCTACCTTATTTTATAGGAATTAGTAATGGGATAATTGCATGCATATGTTAATATATGCAAAAGATAGAGGGAGAGAGAGAGTGCACTTCAATCTAGAGCTGAAATCACATGGGTGGAGTTTCTGAATTTAGCTTCATTAAAAAGGGTGATAAACTTATTTGTTTGGTAGTAATAATAATTAATATTTATTTGGAATGTACTATATATCACATGATGTTGTTAGTGTTTCATGAATATTAACATATTTCATACTATCCAAAGTGGTATTAATTGGTGTTACTTTTATCAACTCAAATTTACTGATAAACAAGTTAAAATTGCCCAAAGGTATATAACTACTCAGAGAAGAACTGAATTTCACATTCAACTGTGTGTCCATGTGGTCTATAAAGTTTCCACTATACTCAGAGGGGCCTTATAAAATATCTATGTAGTGAATCTTTGTGGCTTATTCATAAATTCTTCTTTCTTAGTAATAGATAAGGCCTCAGACTAGTATATGTGCCAAATAAAACAATATTTATATGGTTGCTTATCTATAGTTTTAAGTTGAGGTATGATTATGTATATTTTTACCATAACCAACTCAAAATAATTGAATAAAACATTTTTTCATCTGGTGAAAAATATTTAATCCATATCATACATCATAATATTCTAATTTATTATATTAAGTAACATAGGCTATAACAATATTGGAAAAAATGAATAAGTCTAGAAGGGATTCTAAACTAGTTAATGTTATTCAGTTGGCTTGGAATGCAATCCTTTTCTTTACCATATCCATTTCTACTGGGTCATATTCTAAAATTCCATACATTTGATGGCACTTTTGTTGAACTTCAAAAAAACATTTTTACTTATTTAATTTAAATATTTTACTTATTTAAGTATTATTTTGGATAAATATATATTTATTATATTTTTTATAAAAATATTTCTATAATAAAATAATTTTAAATAATATGGAAGTATATAAAATAAATTTTAAAAAATTTATTGGCATGTCTTTTCCTACTTAAATTATTTCCCTAAAGGCATACAACACTCAGAAACTATTTTGTAGTCTCACAAAAAATAAATGACAAAAAACAAAATATATAAAACTTTTAGTGTCTCTATAGACATATCCCTATTAACACTGGTCACAGAATTCACGCTTATTAGCTCATACTAGTACAAGTATGAAATAGAAAGTGAAATCAACTAAAAAATTAAGCCCTGGAAAGAGGTTTACATGTAATACTGTGTCTGTATATACCAGTATACCATTTACAGTCTCATTAAACACACATATGCACAAATAGTTTGACTTACTTTGAAAGCCGAAGAATTGCTCTTAATGTCAATCTCTCTTTACTACCAACAAAGTGACCTAGAAAAAAGATTATTAAGTCTCACATTTTGAATTTCTTGTCTGGGAAACGTTGGCAATAGTATTTATATCAAATATCTATATATTTATATCAAAGATCTATAAAGACCATGTGATTGTTAATTTTATGTGTCATATTGACTGAATAATGGGATACCCTGATATCTTTCTAATTAAACATTATTTCTGAGCTTGTCTGTGATGTTTCTGGAATCAATTAGGGTTTGAATAGGTAAATTAAATAAAGTAAATGTTCAAATATTCCCCTCCAATGTGGATGGGCATCTTTCCATCTACAGAGAACCTGAAGAAAAGGTTGGCTTCTCTGTCTCTTGGACAGATTGCTTGATGGTCGATGGTCTTCTCCTATCCTCTGTGTCCTGATTCTGAAGCCTTCAGACCTAAACTGGAATCTGTACTATGAGCTCATCAGTTCTCCAGCCTTTGAACTATACCACTTTTTTACTTCAGTCTCCAACCTGCCTACAGAAAATTGTTGGGTATTCTAGCCTCCATTATTTATGAGTCAATACTTTACCATAAATTTATTTATTTATATATGAAATGCCTTATAAAATATTTTATAAAGTTCTCTTTTATAATAAAATGTGACTGTATGATTATTTACAAATATAATTAGTTGTAATTATAATAGTAATAAATACAACAAATATCTGCTTATACCTAGATGACTCAATTATAAGATATAAAGGGAAACTGAAACAATGATTTTATTTTTCATAATAAAATGTACAAAATGGTTACTCTAGAGTATTTTTTTTTTTAAATATTCAATCTTGCTTATGGAAATAACATGGTAGAAAACTTATCAATGAAGCAAACTATCTGTCATCACTCTTTTTCAACTGGTAATCAATTAAAAGTCATTTTCTCTCATAATGCCTGATATAAAGAAATAACTTTGTGTGTTTTGATAGTGACTGGGTTTTGGACTGCATTATGATATCTCTGAACAGGTTCAGTTCTTCAAGGATTATATCCTTGACCTTATTCAAGCTGTGATCTCAGCCTATGATCACAACTAATTTTGCAAACCACTTAGTAAGCAATGGCATCTAACATTAATGAAAACATTTGGCTCTCTTATATGTGACTGCTATTTAATATAGTGTCACTAGTTTTTTAGTTTGACATAGTTAAGAGGATATACAGATAATATTTAAGAGTAGTTGAATTTAGATGTCAGCACTATGACAGATAAATCACAATGGAGATTATGAACCAGTGTCTTTTCTATTTTTTGCTCAGTTATATTTAGCTCCTACAGAAGTCAGCTCTGGGAAGATATTTGTGAGGTACAGTTATTATTCAAAATCCAGCTGAACTGACATATAAAAATTTTATATTTTTGCCTCTAAGATTAATGAATATTTACAAAGTTAATCAAGAATTGATATAATAATTCAGGAAAAATCTGGCATATTTTTTTTTTGCTTTCAATAATCAAGTTTTTGCTAGCATTCATCAAATTTAAAAGGTAATCACTGAACTATTTGTTTCTCACAGTAACATGAAAGACTTGAAAATCAAGGGAGCAGTTTGAGAAAATTCCAAAATTGCTTGACCATCATCCATGGATGTTAAGGGAAAAAAATATTTCTTCACTATGGTATGCACAGCCTCCTTGGATTAAGGATCTATTTACTAATGTGATGCAGCTTTTACCCTGGTTCAGGCAATGAATTCCACAACAGAATTTTAGAAATACCTCTCACCCAGTCCCTGGTCTCAAGAAGTGGACTATTCATTAGACAGCCTGAAACAGTCCAGAAATAGAATTTAAAATTGTGAAAACTAGCTTTATGGTTCAAAAAGAAGAAACAACTAATTACCTTGGTTTCAGAGAAAAGTTTAAGCTTGTTTCTAATTTAAGAACAATTCAAGAGTTTTTTAAAAAAAATATTTCATATTTTAAAAGATTTTAAAATTTTATTCAAGGCCAAAGTTTCAAGCACTTAATATTTGTAACATTTTGGTTTCAGAGTCTAATTATATTTTCAATAGAATATCATCAGTGATACCAATGAGACAAAGATATTCTCTGGTCTTTTTAATGCCAGTTTTAAACAAATGACATTAGTTATTGATTTTGTATTTCATAATACATTGTGTTCCTTGAAATCTAGACTATTGTTTGTGTTGATAGACAGAAAGTCAGCTTGAGAAGTAAAGAGTCTTATAACGTCTGACAGTGAAATCTGGATTAAATGAAAGGTTGAAGTCTAATTTTAATTTCTTAAAGTAAAATTTATGAAAACTAGTTTTAATAATTCTCAAAAGAGTGTGCTCTTTTTATGCCTTGGGTCTCACTCCTTACATATTACCAATTTTACACTACAATAATCATCATCCATATTTTTAGAAATTAAAAACATTTGGGAAAGCAAAATAACCTTCTTCATGTAGCAGTGATCTACTTTATGCTTTGAATATAAGCCTTTTTGCTCTTCCACTGCAGCTTAGTTTTAAAATGGACAAGTTTCTTTCTCTTCTTCTCTCCATGCTGCTCCCTAATGTCTCCCCTCCCTAATTTCAGGGGAAACAGGATTAGGTTTCTTCCCCTAGCAGAGTTATCTGTCCCAGAATACATACCCACCAGAGGAAGGAAGTAATCCAGACTTTGGAGATGGTACCAGATGATCTCAGAAATGTTCATCTCCCAAATTAACAAGTGAATCACAACTCCTACAGAGAATGTGTAGAATGCAACATCTGAATCACTTCTTTAAAAACCCCATGTTCCTGCTGATGGGAGTTCCCCTATGTTTCTCCTTTGCTAGCAAAGCAATAAACCTTATTTTTCCTTATGTTCAAAACTACGTCCCAGTTATTGGATTGGCATGGGGGACAAGGACCAAACTTTCGGCAACAATCATACCATCCTTTTGGATTTTGATATTTTTGATATTTTAAATTCAGATGCATATAATGAGTAGAAGGAAGTAAACTAATTGTTAAATAAAAGTTTTTATTTTTTCTTCTTGTAACCACTTCTTTTCCAACAATGCTTCAGGAAATAAAAATTGTTTTATTATTCCTAGGATAAAGAAACTCTGCCTCAAAATTTGAATTGCCCCATGACCTCGTTTGTAGAAGGGAACTTGAGAAATCTGTTTTTTCTGTGTAAGACAAAGAAGATTTTCTTTTTCTAGTTTACAGATTATTGGCCACAGAGAAGGGAAGCGCTCTGCAAAATGGCAAGACACCAGTTCAAATGAAGAGCTGGTAGGGAGATTCATTAAGTTTCAGGACTCAGTGTTCAGGTGACTTTGAGAAATGGAGGACTGCACTCAGTCCTAAAATGTATCTTATACTCTGTTATGGAGTAACATCTCCCTGCTATGTCAGATCTTTCATGGTATTTTACTTACAAAACCTTCTTTAATTGGCTCTCTGAGGGTCATGGAGGAAAAGACACATTATTAAAGAATGAGAGAGGGGAAACTATTTCAACAGCTGGCTGTATGAGTGTTGTGGGCAGATTGCTCAGAAAACACATCAAGTCCCAGTTTTATCCAAATTTAAGAGTCCTTATTTAGCCAGCCAGGACTACTCCCTACAGGACCAAGTTGTCTCTGCAGGAAACAGCCCTGCCCCTGAGCATTTTAGGATATTTAAAGGCATCTGGGTTGATGTAGCTACAAGCAAGCAGGTACAGAAGCTGAACTGGGCAGTTAGCGAGACAATGCAATGGATACATTGGTATTTCCCACAGGACTTTCCAGGATGGCACAGCAGCAAGCAAGCAGAAGAGAAGTGGGTCAAAATGACCCTAGTTTAGTACAAGTTAGAGAATGGTTACTAACGTCTAGCCAATCAATTTCTGACAAGGTACATTGACCAAGAAAAATGGAAACCAAAGAGAACAATTTTACATTGTATAAGAATTGCTATTTTGCATTGCCAAGTATGATATGCTATGGAACTGCTAATGGGTACAGAGGCGGGGCTTTCTATGGGGGAAACATTTCTGACATGATGTGGAGTCTCAGGGTAAAATGGAGTCTGTTTTGTCATTGCCCATATAATCTGGCCCATAAGATGAGCAGAGAGAGAAACAGGAGTTAGAAGGAATAGCAGACAACAGGTAAGAAGTGAGTAAGTTCGTGTTTCTCCATCCACATTAGAAGAAGTGAGCTTTTGTTACTAAAGAAAATCTTCTCTAACTAAAGCTCATGAGGTGATGAAGTGGGAGTTAGATAATTAAACTAAATCATAAAGGTCAAAGTACCTTTTAGAAGCTAGATGTCCTGATGAACTTCTGAGAATCTCCCCACTGCCACACACATACAAATTCTACACATTTGCAGTTAGCCTAGGAGTTACTTCAATTCTTTTCTAATCTGTCCTTTTGAGACTAGAGATGATACCAGTGTTGAAAACAAGGATCTGGGTCCTGTTCCACTAATGTTGAAGATGAACCCCCCGAGAAATGCTGAGGAAAGCACAATAAGTTTAATTTAAAGGATAGAATAGAGAAAGAAAGAAAGAAAGAAAGAAAGAAAGAAAGAAAGAAAGAAAGAAAGAAAGAAAGAAAGAAAGAAAGAAAGAAAGAAAGAGAGAGAGAGGAGGAGAGTAAGGGTGTCCTGCTCCTTTTATCCTTTCTTCTTATGCTCCCTCCTCCTTTTATCTTGTCTATAAGATCAAAAGGAGTAAAAAGGGCAGGAAGGAAGCTACCCAGGGGGCATTGATTAACAACTCCTTGCTGGGAGGAAAAATTTCCTAAAGCAGGTAACCTTGGCAACAGGTTGGAAGAGGGGGATATGCTCTGGAGGTATTAGCTTTTTATTTCCTTTTGAATAAGCCCCCATCTTTCTGACTCAAACATTCCTTACCTACACTGACTATCCTGTTGCCCCATGGCACTTTTATTTAGAAAGATACCAGAGTCCTTCCCAAATTCACTAAATAAAGTCTAGTACCATGATGTCAAAGGCAGCATAGTCCACTCTTTTGTCCATAATTATAGTTCGTTCACTGTCCTTGCACACTCTATCTCATTTCAAATAAATGCTTTCAGAGAAAGCATTTTTATTCATCATTTATTCATGATTTTTCATATTTCTCTCAATTTGGAGGCTATAAAAACTCATAGCTTTAAATATATGTTAGGCTTTACATTATAATATGAGTATGTTTTCTACAGGTGGTCTATTTATCTAAATATAATATGAAGCATTCATTTGTGGTATTTTATTTTATTTATCTTTAAATTGCTCATAGCTGCTAATATAATGGGGGTAGAGAATAGACAGTCATTAAATATCTCTTAGATTTTGAAATAATAAGGAAAAGTAATAAAAAACTAGCAGATTAAGAGTCATTATTCATTATAATTTTTATTGAGATTTGATAGCTGTTTACAGGTTTATTATTAATTTTTAAATTAATAACTTAATCATAATCCTCCTTCATTCCATTTGAACTTATCAATTGTGTGACAATGTTTTAAACTATTTACTTTCTTTCAAAGTTAATACATAAAAATAAGAGTATAATACACATTAAATTTTGAGACTATCCTATGTCTTCCAACCAATTAGAAATAGCTATTTTGCTGCTGTGACTAAATGATAGCACAACTACAGAGGAGGACAGTTTATTTGAGGGCTCACAGTTTCACAGGTCTTAGTCCATAGAAGGCAGGCTGCATTCCTCAGGGCTTGAGGTGAGGCTGAATATCATTCTGGGAGATTATGGCAGAGGGTAGCTGCTTAAGTGGTGATCAGAAAGCAGAGAGAGAGAAAGAGTGAGAGACTTTACTCACTCCATACAAATATACACCCAAAGCCATGCCCCAAATCCCACTTCCTTTACCACTCATTTAACCCTTTTTAGGAGATTAAGTCACTGATTGGGTAAGACTCTTACAACCCAATCATTTCTCTTCTCGACTTTCTTGCCCTCTCACACATGTGAGCTTTTGGGGGACACCTTACTTCCAAACCATAACAGAGGGATAAAACAAAGTATTTGAAATTGCATGAATGAGCTATATGTCACAGGAAGTAATTTCCAAGAAACAATGATCAATCATTGAAAACTACATACACACACACACACACATACAAAAAAAAATGATTTCAGTTGTCTTAAAGATATACACTTGTATTTCAATTTCAAATCACATACAAAGAATTTATGATCAACTTTGCAAGATGCCAGAGGACTTTGTTATGGAAATTAATTGAATGGAAGTTATTAGATACTAGTATTTAAAAAATTAAACACATTTTAGGGTATCCTGAAAAGAGGCTGGATCAACCCTGACTCAGTTCTTCATATTACTAAAGTGAATATTTCAATTAGTGAGAGAATGGTGGATTAAAAACTAATGTTCTTCCTCTGCTGTGATGTAGTATCTCAGTATTAGATTTAAATACCTGGTATAATAGAAGAAATATGAGATTCTCTGGATCGCCAACTTTGTGTCTATGGTGAAGTGGTAAGCAATGCCTGTTCCATTGTGGTGCACTGGATTTTGGATGCATTGTATGTGAGATTGGCCAGTGGGGACACAGCTCAGCTAATCATTGATGAGATAAATAGCTGGAATTTGGGTGGATGGGGGATGGTTGTTTTGTCCCTGTCAAAGGTAACAAGAGGATCATCCTTGAGAGTATCAGAGTCATAGCGAAGAGTGGTTATTTGCAATAACCTCTTTCCTTGATGCAGAAGGATAGGGGGATTTCTTAGCCTTTTATTCTAGGAGCACAATGCCCAAGTAAAGTTCAGCATTCTCAGTTATCATTGTTTTTATTTTATTCTCTCAAATGTCACTGAATTACTAAAAAGGAATGAGGAAATATGAATTGTGCAGTCCAGGAGACTGGCAAGAAGAAAGTAATGCATATTCAGATGGGACAAAGGTGTTCCTTTGTTGTGAAGGGATCATAATTGAATGGCTCCCTCTAGGGACCAGAATGAAAAACAGTCGTTTTCCAATATAAGATAGAAATCCCAACCATTGCAAAGGCCTGGCATATTATGTAAATTAATAGGGTGTGTGTGAGCTTCTATGTGTTTGTATGTGCATAAAGTCACAGCAAATGTTTCTTGAGTTTTGCTAAGTTTTATACTTGTGGTGTTGGAAGTTCCTGCTATTCAGAACACATATAAAGTGGCATTTGTAGATGCAATAAAATTGTTCTATGATTGCATCTCATAAATCATGCTGCTGTAATATAACAGTTATAGGCTGAAGGTTTGCACATAGATCAGGTTTTATCAATACTGTTACTATAGGATTTAGAGAGAAGGGCTGGAGGGAGTACATGTAAGTAATTCAGTGTAACGAAGGCTGTGGAGATAATTTAAGCAATGATAGTGTATCAGTCATAGTCCAAGGGAAAACACATAGTTGTATAAGATTATGTGGTTAAAAGAGGAATTCACAGGTTGAACTCATAATGAGAAGAACCTATGTATTATTTCCTGAAATTGTTAGGAAAAGAATCTAGAAGAAAAAGGCACTAGAACTCTAACTTACAGGTATTTAGAGGAGAGCCTGCTGTCCCTATCTATGGGATAACCAACTAGTGGGAAACATGCCTCGATGGAGAAGTAAGGTAATAAAACACTTAATCTCCTTTCCCTGCATTGCTTCAGTCACTTGTCATACTTTTGATTCTGTATCCCAAACAAAATTCTGAGAGGAAGCATGCCTGTTGATTAAACCAAATGCACAGGGCAGGATGAAAGAGTCTAAGAAGGTCTCCAGGTTGAAGCAGAGGGGAATTAGGATTAGGGAATTAACTAGCTGGTTTCTTATTGTTAAATATGAGAGTCACAGGACTTTTTGGTTCTGTGTGTAATCTGATTGATTTCCTGTATTATCACTACAGCTTCTCAGAAGTAGGCACATAAAAACACAGAACTTTGCAATATCATTTGCACCATAAGGCTAACATCTGGATGGAATCCCTCCTAACTTCCTGCTAGATGGAATGCAAATGAAGTAAAAATAAATACCAGTTGTCCTGAAAACAGAGAGAATAAAGAAAATTTTGAAAGCTCCTTTATCTGCCCTAGTTTAAGGTATTCAGAACTTATATTAATTATAGTTGCTCTCTAAAGTATGCTATTTTTAATGCATAGCATTCTAGTTTATCCCTTAATCTAACCTTCCTTTGACACATCCTTAAGACAATTCCCGGGAATATTGGAGAAGTGAGGGCTGCGGTTGGGTAGGGATTGTTGGAGAGAGAGTACCAAACTGAGCAAGCAAAGGGAAAACAAGTGTGACATACCATAGCATCCACAGGACTACTTACATGTTTTCCTATAGGAAGAAGATTTAATATTTATTTGGACACCAGATTGCAAACTTAAGGGTTATCTACCCATACCATTTGACTCAAATATGTTTGATCTCTGTGAAGGAATCTGTTATTTTCATAGGTTTCATAGTTGCTGTGTTGCTGTTTTTTACCTTTATTAAATATTTTCACTGAGAGACAAAATTGTATTATCATCTATATAATAATCTTGAAATTATGTAAATAAATATAAATATGTAAGTATACACATGTATATATACATAAATTTATATATATATACATAAATGTATATATACTTATATTTTTTTAATTAGTTCAAATTTCTTAGAATTAAAAAGAGAAATGTAAGAACAAAAAGACATGAAGAACATTAATAGTTTAACTAATATGTCTAACATAATGGAACAATGTCAAATTAGTACCAATAAGTGGTGAGTAAAATTTCAATTAAGTGCCCAAAATATTCACATAATTTAGCTCATATTAAGATAAACAATACATTCTCAAAAGAGAATAAAATTATTTATATTATTTCATCATAATTTAAAAAAATAAGCAAATAGTAATTTCTAAACTTAATATAAACCTAAAATTAAATAATGTTTAGTAAGTGGGAAAACATGCATCCATTTTTAAGGAAAAGAAAAAATATTCACAAATATTTATCATAAATGAAAAATATAATAAAAATTAGTTTAAAAGTCAATGACTTTTATAATTAGAAGAATCATGAAATACAGGAATGATGAATAAGAGATAAAAATATAACAATAATAATAAATTAGTATTTATAAATGCCCAAATTTAATATTGAAACAAATGTTTTGTTATTGGTAACAAATAACAAAGCTGAACTTTAGAAAACCGAATGATTGAATTGAAATGAAAAGATATATATTAATATTTGAAAATCTTATACATGAAAAAAACAATATAATTGTCTAAAAGTAAATAACATATTGGATATTACATATTTATCACACATTATTTTTTAATGATTTTATTCTATATTATTTATATTTTATTTCATAAGATCATAAATTGTACATATTTTTAAAATGAGAATATAAAATATAAAAATGTGTACAATAAAACCTTCTTTAAAAATGCACATATTGATGTATGTTTGCATGTGAATTTTAAAAATTTTTCAGAAAGTGGTAAACATAATTTTTATAAACTGATGTAAAACAAAATTCAAAATAAATCTTTTTTCCTGTTTTCCTCTTACTAATTTTTGTGTTTATTCATTTCCCATGATGTTATCATTTTTTATTAGTAGCTTCAATTTATTAGTAGCTTCATTCCATAATATAGAAATAGATACAGAAGAAATTAACCACAGCACATTTTCTTGTTTTGCTGTGTGTTGAGTTACACCCATTTTTTGCCTCTAAAATTTGTTCCCTACTCACCCACTTATTATGAATGTATATTAGAGTCTGGCAATCCATTTCTTTCTTTGACCAACAGTCCTGCCTTTGAAATGCTACAGAATTCTCTTTATTGCTATTGGTCTTGGTTATGACTTTGTAAGTATGTAAATTGTGTATTGATTAAAGTGTAGCAATGGTTAAGTGGCATCTGAACATGAGTGTGAAGCACTTTGTTATTTCCATTCTTCTCAGTGTTATCAGTGTAATTTTCCTGAGCACCACTTTTATATATGTTTATGATCCTTGGATTTCCATTTCCTTTGGAGAGAAGTACAAAGGCACTGCAGGGTCTATTTTTAACCTACCTTTTAAGCAACTTTATCTGCAGCACCCATCTTTAAAACAAAAATACTCAAACTAATATCAGCTATTCATATTTTCTTTCTGTTTGCTGTATTTTTTTTTTTTTTGCTCTTTCCTGGTCCTATCCTCTTACACCATTTTCCTATATTCAAAGAAAGCTTTGTTTCGGAACCTTTAAATTACCTCAAATCATTTCTATTTCTTTCATGCATTTTCTGCTTTCAGAACTTTATTTACAAATGCTGAAGTTCAATTATCACTTAATGATTTTTTGCTATATTGTTGCTGCTCATTAGGTATGCCTTTCTATGAAGAACAAAAAAAAAATCTGCTCAATCTTTATTTATATTCTTTTCAGTTAGCTCTTCCCCATAATTACCCTAAGCAAATTATACTAACACAAATAATAAATAACAAATATTTGTAAAATAAATGAATAAAATAATTTATTCCATGCTGGGCTCTTAAGGAACTCCAGGCTATATAGTAAGTGATATGTCAAGTCACTGGGGACAAACTACATTTTAATGCTGCCAACATTTTCTTTCTGTACCACAAACAGATTGAATTTGGCTCTGCTTCAATAGGCCACTTGCCAATGCAAATGTAAAGCTCAAGTATTATTGTGAAGAGCTCAACTGCTCTGCATAATAATGTAAAGTGTTGTCTTTGTGGGAACCTGAGTTTCAAGGAAGAAATCTAGGAGATTATAGAATAAAATTGCAAATAAAGAAGGAATTTTTTTCCCCCCCTTACTGTTCTTGGGGGAGAGACATAGGAATTGGCAGTCTGGATTCAAGAACATGGCTCAAATTATTATTATTTTGTTTTATCTATTCACCAAGATTAAGCCCAAACCACAAGAAGTCAAAAGAATACGGCCTTCTTTATATTGTTTAAATTATCATATTATAAGTTCCCTCAATTCAGAGCCAATAAACTGGGGTTTCTATTGGTGTTGTCACAAGAACCTCCTATTACTGGAGGGTAAGGGCAAAAGCCCCAGATCCAAGGGTCCTAAAAAACTGCTATCTGTCCCAAGATGCCAAACAAATGCAGGAAAGGAATTTTAATCAGTATAGCTACATGGGGAAGATAAAGGAACCAGGGTCCTCAGCCCTATATTCAGAAGTACTAACATGAGCTTCCATATTATATAGGAAAGGGCAACCAGAAGTATTCCTAGTCAAGCCATCTTGGTCAAACTGTGGTCTGTTTGATCATTATCTCGGGATGGGTCCACAAAGACCCTTTCAGTGGCACCAATAAGAGTTGTTGTTGCCTGGTGAGTGGTTTAAAGTCATTGCAACATGTGTATTTGTTGGGAGCAGCAAATAAATTACAGATTTGTTTGAACCATCTCAAGACAGAGGCATGCCCTACTGAGGAACTTTGGGTGCTGTCGCCAATTGGAGACTGCTCAGTCACTGGTGATGCCCTGCACAAACAGAGTTCTACATCTCACAGAATTTATTGGTTCAAACAGCCTTAGCTTCAAATGCCAGCTGCCAGGGAGAAATATCCTATAAGCTGATATATCTAATTGAGCTGTTTTCCTCACTACCTCACTTTTGTTTATCTTGAAGAAGCTTTCTCACAATAAATCCTTTTGATGTTTAAACCGATATAATAAAGATGGCAAGCCTAACTCTATGTTGTTTGGCCAGACCCCATCAGGACTCTTTTGTCTACTGGGCTCCATTTTACCTAGTTTTGTGTCTTTGTCTTTATTTTTGTTCTCACTATATTTTTAATCCACTCATAACCTGCATGTTGGAGAACTGACTGTGTTCAAAATAATTGTGAAATAAATAACTTCAAAATTCCAATCACATATTATTACTTTTTATTACTTCACATAAAATATCTTAACTTTCCTTTCTTACACCTTATTGAATGCTGATTGTATGAGGAAAATAAGATACTGAGAGTCGAAGTAATATAAATATACATGTATATACATATATTCACATATGCAGTTATTGGTTTTCTTTTTGGAAAAAAAGTGAAACAAAATTTATGTATTACATTAGTTGCACAAATTTGGATCTATTTGTCAGTCAATTATATTTTTTAGTCTAATTATTTTATATTACATTTGTTAGGAGCACATTTTAATAATCTATTAAAATAATCATATTACAAATTCCCTCAATTCAGAGCCAAAAAACTGGGGTTTCTATTGGTGTTGTCACAAGAGCCTCCTATTACTGAAGGGTAAGGGCAAAAGCCCCAGATCCAAGGGTCCTAAAAAACTGCTATCTGTCCCAAGATGCCAAACAAAGAGGAGAACAATGGCAAATGCAAGAAAGGAATTTTAATCATTATAATAATCTAAATTTAATAATCTATTAAAATGTGCTCCTATTCTGAAATACACCTTTCTTTTCTCCACTTCTGCCCTTTATTTCAAATAAAACCTGCATTCTACTACCACTGTCTCACTTGCTCATATATTTAATGAGTTCTCCAATGCAAGTACATGTATATCCATAATAATATGCTCAGATTTTTTGAGTTTCCTAGCTGACACATCCATAGTATTCATGATATAATGCTGAATTTTATTTTTTATTTTTTCTGTTGTTATTATGCTTTTTGAGACCCATACATATTGACATCTAAAAATCTAGTGCATTATTTTAATATTTTTGTGATATTCTCCTTGTGAATGACAGAGTTTCACTTTCTAGACCTTCATCTTTAGGTCTTTGTGATGATTCCAAGTTTTGCTATGCTTAAAAATGAGGTACTAAATAAACATTATCAATGAATCTCATAAACCTTTAAAAGCAGTTCTACAAACTCAGAAAATAGTTATATATGGTAGACTTCAGATGATTTGTCAAAAGATATAATTATTATTTGCATATGTTTCATGTGAACTTCTTTGAGAAATAGGTACATATGCTTTGTCAAATTCTTAGAGACTGTGGGTCAAAAATTCTTAACTTTCTAGAAAGCAAACTCCTCAATTATAGTTTCACATGGTTGTCAATATTAGTAAATAGTGACAATTTTTCAAAATTGGCTGTATTCATTTATACTTCTAGAAAAGGTAGGCCTCTATAAAATTAATATCCATTTTCTTTTTGCAATCTGATTGAAAAACAGCACCTTGTTATTTTAATTTTCTCTTCCCTATTTACTTATAAGACTGAACATCCACAGGGGTATTTTTATCACGTGTCTTATTGAAAATTGACTGTTTTATAGTACCTTTGCATAAACAGTCCCAGAACATCACTGCTCTTTCAGTTTATGACCTTTTTCAGTTTCCTCCCATTTTGGGTGAGAATTAATTCCTATCACGAGTTAAACCATGAGTGGCACAGTTGAGTGACAACAGCAGTAGTGCTGCTAACTCTATATCGAAAAATCAAGAGACCCAGTGTATTTTTCTTTTCTCTTCTCTTCTCTTCTCTTCTCTTCTCTTCTCTTCTCTTCTCTTCTCTTCTTTTCTTTTCTTTTATATTTTCCTACCCATACTGTCTTCATTAGAAAGATGCCCAAACTGTCCTGCAGGTCAGAAAAAGAGGATGAAAAGCTACATGGAACAAAGCTGCCCCAGTTAAATTTCATCAGCCAACCTGGCCTTCAGCGAAACCTCAAGTTGATCTGCTGGTACATAAGTCTAGTGACCCCCAGAAACCAGAATGAACTGAGGCGAGAGCTGCCAGCTCAAATCCTCCTGGGTCCTGATATACAGTAATAAGTTATTGTTTCTTTAAGACACTGGGGTCAGAGAAGGTTTTTCAGCAAAAGCTAAAGGCTATCAATCATATCAATGAGCTGATTTGTTCTAGGAAATAATATGAACATCAGTTTTTATGATTCTGTGAAGTTTTTATTTGAATAACAACATGTTTAACTATTGTTATCTTTTGATCTTTAAGAAATTTTCCCCTATCAAAACTTGCAATAGTTAATTTTCTACTACATCAGCAAGGTTTAAAATCTATGATCTAAATTATTTTTTAAATATAAAGTGTGGCTAAGAAATATCAGTCACCAAATATACCAAGGTAGTTGAGCATAATTTTCAAACACACACTAAACAAACAAAGAAAGAAACAAACAAAACCTAAAATACAAAGGCCTAATTTCATAAAATAAGCCAGCTGGTGATATATAAACTGTTTCAATTCTTAAGTATATTCATGCTGTTAATGAGAAAAATATTGGGTTTTTTTTACTCACATTGTAGTGATTTACATTAATATGCACAGAACTTAAAAAACTAAAAGAAAATGATTTTTTTAAATTTACCTTTTAGTTAATCTCTGTGAATTTTTTGTACAAGCAGTTTCTTTGTCCATTTTATTTGCCTTAGACATTATCACTAATTTATTTCTTCATGTCATCTTAGTATTTTGAAAGAATCATCATAGTCATTTAATGTCTATTAAATATATTAAATCTATAAAATTATCAATATAATCAATTCTCTCTGATATTTGTGAAATAAAAAAAAAATGATTATGCTTAATATATAAATATGTTAGAAGACTGCCTCTTGGAATTTAAATATTCTTAAAATAAAACTAAACAAATGCCTAATCCTTTACATAAATATTAAAATAGTAATCAAATTTATTAATATTTTAATAATTTTAGATTTTTGAGTCTTTAAGTAGACAGTTAATTGAAAGGATGCATGTAAATTGTGATTTTAATTTGTAAAAATTCCAAGGTGTGTCAAAAAAAGAAAAGACAATCATGGAAAACTGGAAATCCATTTTATATTTAGATATTTTATATTTAATAAAAGAACTTCATTATAATTTGAACCCACTAGTTCAAAATTCTCATATATATGAAACTTTTGAATATACATATATTTGAATATATATATGTATATCACAAACACATAGTAGGACCCTAAGTATATAGCTTTGGATCTTGATGTTATGCTGTGAATGTGTTTGTAAGAAATGAACATTTTGAAGTATAATTGTCTCAAAACTTTCAGTGAATGGAAACCATTATTCACTGTGAAAGAAAAGTATATCTGGAAACTCTGTGTATTGAATAGCCCTTGAACTGCAAGAGACAAGGCACTTAAATACATATTTTGCATAATAATATTTTATATGTCATTATTGAGAAGAAATAGATATTTTAGATGTTTTGTGTGTAAATATTAGTATGTCTGTTTTTTTCAGCTGTTCCCAAATGTTATATAAATGCATTGTGGATGATGTAAAAACAAAACAACAACAAAAACAGATATTTCTTACCTTTCACTCTTTTCTGTGTTGTTTTAAAGTTTTCCTATCAAGAGGAAGAGATTCTGGAGATCCAAGATCGCAGGCTGGAGGGAGAATGCATTCTGTGTTGCTCTGTAACAAGTAGTCTGATTCAAGTAGTGGGAATACTGTTTCTCTGCAAGTTATTAGGTCCTCCAGCCACTGAGGAGGAGCAAGACCATCTGCATCAGTGCTCAGCAGGACTCCTGTCTGCCCACCTGAGTAGGAATCCCAGCAGCTGCTCCCATGCAGGACACCTGGCTGCTGCCCATGTGCAGGATCTCTGGCTGCCACATCTGTGTGAACCCTCATCTAACAACATGGGACTCCCCCAATTGCCTCCATCCTGGGACACTGCAACCACTGCTATAGCACCCTGTACATGGTAGTCTGCACCTGAGGACACCACATAGGGTCTGGAGACAGCCACCAGCCATAACACTGTATGCTACAAAGCTGTATCTCTGAACATGCCTCTCAACGCCATTGCCTTGATCCACCCAACCTGACATTGCATCTCTGAGAGCAGCCACCTCCATGTTGGGACACTATCTTCATCATCTTAATTGGGGTAACTTCCAGCTTGGGACACTAATTGGGGTTTAGAAGCACTATCAATGTACCTATAGTCCCCAAGCTACCCTATCCCTGACAACCACTAACCTGGCACAGTGCTTGCAGCTACTTGGCCAGTCCTGTAGCTTGCAAAACCTGGACCTGAACTGCCCAATACAAAGCAGCTCTCCCCAGTAGGAGTGCAGCTCACAGAGCACAGCCCACAAGACACCCTGATAGAGAGGTTCCTGATTGGGAAGTAAAAAGAAAGGAGGTGAGTGAGATATAGTTTAGAGACTAAATTAAGATCAGAAATTGTGAGGCGATATAAGGAGATAAGACCAGGTGAACAAATCACATGAGTGGGACCTAAAGGAGATCCTTGGGGTGCAGTCTTCCATGGGGAGTAGCAAGTGCTATACCCCACCTCTAAGAGCTCCTCCCCAATACCAACACTTCCTCCCTAATAACCTTCATCATCCTGAGGGTGAAGATACCAGCAAACAACAGACAAACCCAGCAAATGGATGAGAAGTGAAGCAGGAAAGATACTGATCTCCATCTAAACAACCCTTGTATCTTCCTTTAAGAATTTTTTTTCCTTCTTTTCTCTCTCTTTCTTCTCCTGCCCTCACATCCCCAACATTTGCGAAACCCAGTACTTCTCATAAATTAGGCTACTGAGGACTGGGATATGTAAATAGTATATTAGAGTTGTGTTTTACATTTTTTTATCTCCTTTTTTTTTGAGAGAGAGAGAATTTTTAATACTTATTTTTCAGTTTTCAGAGGACTCAACATCTTTATTTTATTTTTATGTGGTGCTAAGTATCGAACCCAGTGCATGCCAGGTGAGCATGTTACACTTGAGCCACATCCCCAGCCCTTGTCTCCTGTTTTTACACTTATTATTTTTCTGAATTTACATGTTTGTTTGTTTTTTACTCTCTTTATTGTATTCCCACTCACTTGTCACCCCAAAATCACTTTCTATCTTTTCTCTGGTTACTAACAAACTTTTTTATATTCCTCTTTCATGCTTCAAAATAATAACTCTATATCCTCACCTTCTACCCCTTAACATCTCATCCTACACTTCACTCCCAGTTCTCTCTGTATCTACCATTAGAAAATGTAGGCCTTTTGCGAACCTACTGTGTATATTGTAGATAATAACTGAACTCACAATTTCTGTATATTGTGACAAATCTGTAAATGACTTTTTTTTTTTAAAGAGAGAGTGAGAGAGGGGAGAGAGAGAGAGAGAGAGAGAATTTTTAATATTTATTTTTTAGTTCTCGGCGGACACAACATCTTTGTTGGTATGTGGTGCTGAGGATCGAACCCGGGCCACACGCACGCCGGGCGAGCGCGCTACCACTGAGCCACATCTCCAGCCCTGTAAATGACTTAATAGCACCTATTTGGTTCAAGCAGGCTATATATTGTTTGTATTAGAATCTGTTAATATTGTTCTCCCCTTAAAATAGAGGTACTGGAACCCTGCAAGGACACTATAGGGTCAAAACTGTAATGCCTTGGGTCCTCAGTGCTATAAAGGAAGACACATAAGCAACATAAAAAAAAAAAAAACAAGGGGAGAAAGTGTCCCAAACAAACCAAGATACTACATACTAGAATCCATGGCCAGCACAACAGAAGAAATGACACAGAAGAACTTCAAAATGTACATAATTAAAATGCTCTGTGAATTAAAGGTTGATATAAGAGAGCAAAAGATCATTTTGATCAAGAGATACACAAGAAAATATAGGAAGCAAAAGATTACTTCAATAAGGAGATAGAGGTTCTGGGAAAAACACCCAAACAAACAGAAATTGAAATGAAATAAACAATAAGCCAAATTAAAAACTCATTGGAGAGCACCACCCAAGAGATTATACCACTTGGAAGACAGGACTTCAGACAATGAAGACAAAATATATACTCTTGAAAAGAATGTAGATCACATAGTGAAAATGGCAAGAAACCATGAGCAGAATATTCAAGAAATATGGATAGCATGAAAAGACCAAATTTAAGAGATAATTGGGATAGAGGAAAGTATAGAGTTTCAAACCAAAGGAATAAACAATCTATTCAATGAAACAATATCAGAAAATTTTCCAAACATAAAAAATGAATTGGAAAATCAAATGCAAGAGGCTTAACAAATGTACAAAATCACAACAGATCCACACCAAGGCACATTATAATGAAAATGCCTAGCATACAGAATAAAGAGAGATTTTAAAAGCCACAAGCGAAAGAAATCAGATTACATATAGGGGAAAACCAATAAGGATATAAGCAGATTTTTCAACCCAGACCCTGAAAGCTAGAAGATCCTGGAACAACACATATCAGGCTCTGAAAGAAATTGGATGCCAACCAAAAATCTTGTATCCAACAAAAAAAGGCTTTAGATTTGAAGAAAGAAAAAACCTTCTGTGATAAACAAAAGTTATAAGAACTTACAACAAGAAAGCCTGCCCTACACATCATCTTCAGCAAAGTATTCCATGAGGAGGAACTAGAAAGCAACAATAAAAATCAGCAAAGGGAGGTATTGCAGATAAGGAAAAACCAATCAAAGGAGAAACTACATCAAGTTAAATTCCAAAATTCAAAAATGGCTGGGAATACAATTCATGTCTCAATAATAACCCTGAATTTTAATAGCCTAAACTCACCTATAGAAAGACATAGACTGGCAGATTGGATTTAAAAAAAAAGGCCCAACAATATGCTGTGTTCAAGAGGCTCATCTCATAGGAAAAGATGTTCAGAGACTGAAATGAAAGGTTGGGAAAAACACTCACATGGACTTCGGAAACAAGCAGGAGTTTTCATCCTCATATCAAATAAAGTAGACTTCAAGACAAAGTTAATTCAAAGGGATAAAGGACATTTCATACTGCTTCAGGGAACTATACCACAACAAGACATAATAATTATAAATACATACGCCCCAAACAATAGAGCATCTATGTTCATTGAACAAACTCTTCTCAAGTCCAAGAGTCAAATACACCAAAGCATAAGATTCTGAGTGACTTTAACATACATTTTTCACCACTGGATAGATCTTCCAAGCAAAAGCTAAAAAACAAAACTATAGAACTCAATAATACAATCAATAACAGACTTAACAGACACATATAGAATATTTCATCTATCAACGAGTGAACACACTTTCTTCTCAGCAGCACATGATTCTTCTCTAAAATAGACCATATATTATCCCACAAACCAACTATTAGAAAATCCAAAAAAGTAGAGATACTATGCTGCATTCTATCAGATCTTAATTGAATGAAATTAGAAGTCAATGACAAAATTAAAAAAAAAATAGAAGCTACTCCATGCTTGGAGACTGAATGATACGCTATTGTATGAGCAATGGGTTGCAATAGACATCAAAGATGAGATTAAAAAATTCTTAGAGGTAAATGAGAACACTGATACAACATATCAAATTCTCTGGGACACTATGAAAGCAGTTCTAAGATGAAAGTTCATTGCATGGAGTTCATTCTTTAAAAGAAAAAAAAGTCAACAAATAAATGACATTACAAATCAAAGCCCTACGGAAAAAAAGAAAGAAAGAACAAAAAAGAACACCTAAAGCAGTAGAAGACAGAAAACAATTAAAATCAGAGCTGAAATTAATGAAATTGAAACAAAACAATTGAAACAATCAACAAAACAAAAAGTTGGTTCTTTGAAAAAACAAATAAATTTGATAAACTCTTAGCCATGCTAACAAGGAGAGAGAGAGAAAACTCAAATTACTAACATACATGATGAAAAAGAAAGTATCACAAGAACACCACAGAAATACAGAAGATAATTAGAAATTATTTTGAAAAATTGTACTCCAATGAGATAGAAAGTATCAAATGAATCAACAAATTTCTAGATTCATATGATTTGCCCAAACTTAATCAGGGTGATATATACAAGTTAAAAGAACAATTTCAAGCAATTAAATGGAAGACACTATCAGAATCCTACCAAACAAGAAAAGCCCTGGACCAGATGGATAAACATCTGAGTTCTACAAGACCATTAATTAAGAACTAATACCAATACTCCTCAAATTATTCCATGAAATAGAAAGAGAGGGAATATTTCCAATCTCATTCTATGAGGCCAGTATCACTCCAATTCCAAAACCAGACAAAGACACATGAAAGAAAATTTTAGACCAGTATCTGTAATGAACATAGATTCTTGATACAATTTTGAAAAATTGAATAAAAAACATATCAAAAAGATAGTGTATCACAATAAAGTGGGGTTCATCCAAGGATGCAAAGTTGATTCAACATACGATAATCAATAAATGTAATTCATCACAGCAATAGATTTAAAGATAAGAATCATAGGATCATCTCAATAGATGCAGAAAAAGCATTGGACAAAATGCAGCACCATTTTATGTACAAAACAATAGAAAAACTCGGGATAACAGGAACATACCTTAACATTGTAAGAGCTACCTATGCTAAACCCCAGGCCAACATCATTCTTAATGGAGAAAAATTGAAAGTATTCCCTCTAAAAACTGTGATTACTTTTTTCACCACTTCTATTTAAAGTAGTTCTTGAAACTCTAGCTAGAGCAATTAAAGACAGATGAAATAAATTAAAGGGTTACAGATAGGAAAAGAAGAACTCACATTAGCACTATTTGACAATGACATAATTCTATATATACCTAGAGTATCCAAAAATTTTCACCAGAAAATTTCTAGAACTAACAAATGAATTCAGAAAACTAGCAGAATATAAAATTAACACCCATAAATCAGTCATTTCTGTGCATCAGTGACAAATTCTCTGAAACAGAAACTAGGAAAACTACCACATTTAAAATAGCCTAAAAAAAAAACCTTGGGAATCAACATAATTAAAGAGGTGAAAGATCTTTACTACAGAACTAAGAACTATAGAACAATAAAGAAAGGAACTACAGAAAATCTTAGAAGATGGAAAATTCTCCCTTTTTCTTAAGTAGGAAGAATTAATATTGCCAAAATGATCATACTCCCAAAAGCACTACACAGATTTAATGCAATTCCAATCAAAACCCCAATGGTATTCCACAAACAAATAGAAAAAGCAGTCATGAAATTCATCTGGAAAAATAAGAGACCCAGAATAGCCAAACCAAACCTTAGCAAAAAGAGTGAATCAGGTGGCATCACTATTCCAAACCTTAAATTTTACTGCAGAGCAATTATAACAAAAGTAGCATGATATTGGCACCAAAATAGACTTGTAGATCAATTGTACAGATTAGAGGTCACAGAGACAAACCCACATAAATAGTTATCTCATATTAGGTGCCAAAAATATATTATAGAAAAGATAGCCTCTTCAACAAATGGTGCTGGGAAAACTGGAAATCCATATTCAAAGAAATGAAATGAAACCCCTGTCTCTGACCATGAACAAAACTCAACTCAAAAGTGAATCAAGAAATGAGGAATTAAACCAGAGACCTTGTACCTAATATAAGAAAAAGAAGGCCCAAATCTTCATCATGTCAGATTAAGCCCCAACTTTTTTAATAAGACTCATGTAGCACAAGAAATAAAATCAAGAATCAATAAATGGGGTGGATTCAAACACAAAAGCTTCTTCTCGCAAAGGAAACAATCAGTGATGTGAATAGAGATCCTACAGAATGGGAGCAAATTTTCACCACATGTACATCAGATGGAGCACTAACTTCTATGATACATAAAGAACTCAAAATCTTAACACCAAAATAACAAATAACCCAATTAACAAATGGGTCAAGGAATAGAACAGACACTTCTCAGAAGACGATATACAAATAATCAGAAAATGTGTGAAAAAAATGTTCAACATATCCAGCAATTAGAGAAATGCAAATCAAAACTACTCTAAGATTTCATCTCATTCCAGTCAGAATGGCAGCTATTAAGAACTCAAACAACAATAAGTGATGGTGAGATTGTGGGTAAAAAGGCACACTCATACATTGCTTGTGGGACTGCAAATTGGTGCAGGTAATATGGAAAGCAATATGGAGATTCCTTGGAAAACTTGAAATGAAACCACCATTTGATCCAGCTATCCCACTCCTTGGTTTATACCCAAGGGGCATAAAAACAACATACTACTGGGATGCATTTACATCAATGTTTATAGAGGCACAATTTACAATAGCTAAATTGTGGAACCAAACTAGTAGGTGGATGGATAAAGAAAATATGGTATATATACACAACGGAATACTACCCAGTATTAAAAGACAATAAATTCATGGCATTTGCAAGTGAATGGATAGAGTTTGAGAATATAATACTAAGTGAAGTAAGCCAATCCCCCCCTCAAAAACAAACAAATGTCAGATGTTTTCTCTAGTATAAGGATTCATAATGGGGATGGAGGTGAGGAATAGATGAATTTTAGATAGGGAAAACAGGTGTGAGGGGAAGGGAGAAGGCATGGGGATAGGAAAGACAGTGGAGTGAGACGGACATCATTATCCCAAGCATATGTATGAAGATACGAATGGTGACTCCACTTTGTGTACAACCAAGGTATGAACAATTGTGCTCTATATGCATACTATGAATTGAAATGTATACTGCCATCATGTATAACAAATTAGAATAAATAAATAAATTTAAAAAACTAAAAAAATTTAAAATGGTGTATAAATAAAAATAAAAAGAACAATTATTCCATAATGATGAAACATTCACACTGCTCATGTCAGAATTAGTATTAAACTAGATAAACCGGTCAAGTTTATATACCAAGCTAATAGTGTTCATGATTGTGAATGTGTTTTGAGTAATCTGTGAATTGTCTAAATAGACCATTTCAATTGTATCATTTACTACTTCCACTTCTTTTTTAGTGGCTGACATTCAATTTGGGATAAAGATTTAGTTACTTAAAGTTCCTGGATTAATGCAAATCATGATGGCTAAATCTTATACATACCAATGAAATACAGAAACACATATGGCAGTTTAAAAATAACCAAAATAATAATCAAATTCAATTGGCAAATATATTAATTTTTTTTAGTAATTGAAGAATTATTTTAGCAATCACAGATTTATTAGAATATTAAATTAGCAAATGATGAAATATTTGCAAATGTGATAAAAAGCCTAATTACTGTACAAACTGTAGAGTTTGAGTACATTATTTACTGGTTAAGAATTGACAATAAATTAGTGAAGTTTGTTTTCTTACTTTTCTTATAAGAAACCAACTGATTTAGGGTAGTGAATACCCATTCTTGTGACCTGTCCACTACTTCCACAATCAAATCTGTACATACCTTGCCTGGACTGCCAGAGCTCTCATTTTTCTTATTTAATTTTCTTTCTTTCTCTCTCTCTCTCTCTCTCTCTCTCTCTCTCTCTCTCTCTCTTTTTGAATACCAGGATTTGAATCCAAGGGGGCTTAACTATTTAGCCATATCCCCAGTCTCTTTATTTATTATTTTGAGACAGGGCCTTCTTAAGTTGCTCTGGGCTTCACTAAGTTTCTGAGGCTGGCTTTGAAATTGCTATTCTCTTGCCTCATCATCCCTAGCTGCTGGGATTACCAGCACTCACCACCATAACCACCTTGCTCTTGCTTTTCAGATCTTTTCCTTAGCATGCACACTTCTCTTGAAACCAACACACAAATAATACCTCTTTAGAGGCTAGCTCATTTAAAGAAAAAGCTTAAAAGAATTTTATCCAGATATATACCTTAACTTGATTATCTTTCAAGTAGGGCTCTGATAACAAATCAATTATCCTTACTATAAAAACCCCATATTAACTCAGGGATAAATAACATTCTAGTTATATGCACCTGAGTATTTAAAACCTAATGATTAATACCATAAAGACATATGCTGATTTTAATCAATTCTTCATTTAAATAACAATTGTTTTACTAGCTGTTTTGAACAAGGCATAGTGATTGATTTTTGGAGGAGTGAGATCTGGTATTTATTTGTTATATACAGGTATTCAATTTTATGGGAACAATATTATACAAATATACATATATTTAACATATTATTGAAAAATAATATAATAACTATGTTAAAAAGTAATTTTATATAATATATGTAATTAAAAATAAGTTCTGTTTTAAAAAGTTTATATCATTTAGTAACATGTGAATCAGTGTGGTTTCTTGGGAATTATGTATTGTCAAAAGTGGTAGTTATGTCCAAAGTTTGAGCTCAATCCACTACAAGGAAACATTTTATTCATTCTATCAATAATATCTCTATGATGTTTGTATACATTTTAGTACTTCTAAAATGTATTGCTTATATGTTTTTTGCATTGTTTCATGTTAATGTTTATAAAAACTCAAAGTACACTTCAATAAGTATATTATATTTTGGCTAACATCAAATGTTAGAGAAAATGTTGGTCTATAATGTAATAAAGAACAAAATCAAACTAAATACTTTATAAGAATTTTTTCAAAATATTTTATTAAAATCAACACAGGAAGAAACAAGAAATGCAATAATAAAAATTATAGAAAATATTATCTTTATAAATTCCATTTTATAGAAAACAGAGATAGACACTTAAGAGTTACTGATCAAACATATTCTCTACATGTATCATTAGCCTATGTAATTATTTTAAAGATTAGTGATTTAGGACTGAGGGTGTAGCTCATCGATAAAGGTCTCACTTAGCATGAGAAAGGCCCTGGGTTCTATTTCTAGTACCATAAAATAAACATTTTAAAATGTTAGTAATTTAGTTATCTAATCCAATAAACCTTTTTCAGTTATACTTAATGAGAATATATCTTGAAAAGGCATTTTATTAAGTAGTTATGCAAATTATTTCAAGTTACATTTAAAAATCAGCCCTTAAGTTGAAGGTATTCCAAGATTGGTAGCCATTAAAAATTATCTTACAAATAATATCACATCAACATGGAGCAAAACAAATTGTGTGAGGAAGTTTGCCTTCTAGCTAATATAGATGTTGTATATTTTTCAATAATTAATGTTCTAATTAAGTGTGACTTATCCAAAACCCACATGGTATCTGAATTGGAAGACTTTGCCCATATTTTACTCAGAAGTCTTACAGAAGTTCATGATTTTTATTATTTTCTAAAGTATAAGAAAGTCATTTTTAAATATATCTGTTCCTATTATCTAAGGAAACTTTAAAGGTCTTTAAGAAAATTGTAGAGTGTCTTGAATAAAAATTTAAATAACACGCTTTTTCCAAAATTTTTCTTTCAAAATGACTAAGTTATAACTTCTTGGTAAAGAAAAAACAAAATGTCTTTTCTTCACATTGTAATTTATTTTTAAAAAAGTCAATGTGCCTAAACAAATTATTAAAAGTTAAAATTTGAAATATTTCGAAATACTTTAAAATCTGTAACTGATAAAATTATACCATTTGATTATTCTACACACATTTAAATATTAAATGAAGTAAGATACTATGGAAATTGACAAATACATTCAGTAAAATTAATCTGTATTCTTTTTGATTGCATACATTTTTATTTTAGTATTTAATATTGATTATATAATACCAATCACATGATGCTTTAATGAAAGTGAAAATAATGATGATAAAGAAAATAAATTTCAATGTACATAAAAATGATATTATATGGTGAATCTAGAAAATAATAATAAGTCATAAGACAAATTATTTAATCTTCAAATATAAAAATAAAAGTATGACTCTTTTTAAAAAATGATGTCTTCATTTATAAAAAAATTATTTATGAATTGGGTTTCCATTTATATTTCTAAGGCTATATTGCTAGTGTGGTAATAATTAGTCATTTATGAACATTGAACACTTGAAATGTGACTAGTATGAATTGATCTGTGCTTTAAATATAAAAACACACATAGGATTACCAATAATTATATAGAAAAAAGTTAAAATATTATTAATAACTTTATATTGATTATATTTGACTGCTTTTGTAACATATGGTTAAATAAAACCTGATTATTTAATTTAGCCTTTTTTCTACTTTTATTAGCATTACTGCTAGAAAAATCTTAAATTGCATATAAGGCCCACATTATGTATTTTATTGAATAGTGCTATTCTCAGGACAATTTACTGATCGATTTATGTGAGATATTGTGTATCTTCTCATTTAATATATGTAAATATTTATTATGACTTGTTGTATTTTTTAAATACAAACCAATGTCTGCAGTAGCATAAGGGTAAACAAATAGTCATTAGAGGAAGAAAAAGAAAAACTCAGGATCAAATAATATAATAATTATAGGTCATTCACAAGGTCACAGGAAGGCCATTTAGTAGATAAAGTAAAATGAGGAAAATAAGGTGTGTTGTAAAATGAGTAATGTATATGTACAAAATCATCTCAAAGGAACAAAACTCTTACCAGGGCATCAAAGTTGCTGTAACCTTATTAAGGTTATTCTTCTTATTAAGGAAGACTAAGTCAATAAGAAGATCTTTTAGTGGAAATGGGTTAAACAGAGCAAAGACATACAGATAAAATATTGGAAATACCTGTCTAAACACTATGCAATGGATGATTTGCTGCCTTAGGAAAAGTTACCTAGTCAGCCAATGAGAAATCATGCCTATGTAACTAGATGTACCACACTGTCAAAAGGTTGAGGGCTTACAACATCGTATTTACCCCCAAACTCTTAAATTTGTGTCTATTCACCAAGAAATTTTAAGTGACTTTTATTTCCAGGTAACTTGCCTATTTTCAAAATACATCTCTTTAACATCCAGTTCATTGAGTAATGTTTGAATGATGTATTCTTCTAGTTGATGGATTTCAATTCTGGCTTGATTCTTTTGTCTTTTAGGTGCTTTATAAGAGAAAAACAATTTACTCTAGTGCTTTCAAATCTGAGGCTTCTTAAATCAGAAATGCCTGATTTGAAAGTTGATCATCAGGGCCAGAATATGAGGAAAAGCTTCTGGGAGGCCATTGAAGATTCCCAGGATGTATACTTCCATATATGCTGAATGTACTTCTTATTTGACATTTTTAAAATACGTGTTTTTATATCAATATTTAAACAGTGTTGCTATTAACATGCTTTTTTGATATTAATGCAATGGATTAAGTATATGTGTGTGTTTGCTCATGAATGTGTGTGTGTGTATATGGGAAGGAAAAACAGTATAATTTACATTTTGGGAGTATAGTTATTGAGGCCTTGGAAGAACCAGGTAAAGCTTATAATCTTTGGGAAGGACAGAATTATGTCTCTTGTGTCATGCATTCTCATTAGAAACATAAATATATTTGGGGACAAAGATATGTTGAGAAGAAATCATGTATTATTCATATTTTTCTAATTTATCTACTTGGCATTGCTTACCAAACCTTAAATAAATAAATAATTTGAACCTTCTAATGTTATCCCTATAACCTAAGAATAGAGGAGATGATAAATGAAAGTTGATAAAATCTGTCATTGATAAAATACTAGGAGTAAAGAATTTGTTATTTTCAGAATTATGATAGAGTAAACTACATATATCTTCATAGTTACTCCACATCAGTGCAATCATGGTATTTTCAACTGTTTTCTAGGACCTCATACATCAGCTTGTGAAAACATAAGCAGCTACTGTGACTTTGTGGTTAGAAATTTTATATCTCTGAAGATTGCTGCAGGAGAATCAGAGTGTCTGAAGAGCAGTAAAATTTTAGCTGACTTGTGGAGTATCCTTGGAAGAGAAAAGTTAAACAGTGAGGGATCCTAGAGAGATAAACATTACAAACAAAAAAAAATGTAGAAGTAATTACTTTTAAAGTCTTCATTTTATGAGAAGAGAAACAGGAAAAATCATTATGCTATCTATACATATTCAATTATCTCATGATAATGAACTCACCAGACTATCAGTACTCGAATAGAACTTACAGTATGTTCCTAAGATGCTTATTATAGCTGTGTCGTGATGCATCTGTGATCTGAGTGATTCCCTATTTCCAGTTTCTATGAAATGTAAATGAAAGTCTTGATGAAATATCACATCCAAAGTGGGCATTGAGATGTTGTAGCACCCTGTGTCTCTTCTTTGTTATTTCTCCCCCTGTGTTGAAATACTCATTTATTTATACAAGAAATTCAAGGTCCTTCAAGTCAGGATATAGTGTTTAATCTCATTTCTGAATTGTCAGATTTATATTATTTCTGAATTTTTAATTGAACAATACCAATTGATAGTTCAGATAATATCATGGAGTAAGTGTGAGAAATTCAAGATTTTCTTTGTAATGCATTTGCAAGGCTTTTCACTCTGTACATATACCACAATATCAGTGAAACCTGCCCTCATATTTAACTAGAAGCAACTCCCTCCTGCAAATTCTTGCCACAGGAGCTCCAGACTTGCCTTAGTGAACAATATTCTTTTCTCATTATTAATGATTGCAGACATAGTTTATTTGGGGAATTGCAATATCAATATCCAAAGGGAATAGAAAAGGAATATAAATAATGAAGTTGCATTTTTGTATTGCTTGGTACAGTGTCAGATCAGAAAGTCATCTAAAAAAAACAGGGAGGACTCAGCTGCAACTAAGTGAGCCTACTGGAAAACTCAACCTCAGCCCTGTCAGAACAATTCTATTTTACTTCGTCTCAAATTATTCAAGTTCATAGGGTTACTACTGGTATTTTATTTTAAAAAAAATGAGTTTTATTCAGACCTAAAATATGAAATTATGGCATTTGCAGGAAAAGGGATAGAATTAGAAACCATAATGTTTAGTTCAATAAGTCAAGCTTAGAAGATTAAAGGTCCCATTTTCTTTCATATGTGGAAACTAGAGAAGAGAAACTAAAACAAAAATGGGGATATATCTCCTATAAATGAAAGAGAGATAAGTAGAGGCAAGGGACAAAGGGGCAGGAGACAGAGGGGTAGGGGGAAATGATGGGGAGTGATATTGGCCAAATTATATTGTTACACTGGGTGCATGTACAAATATGTAACAATAAATCCTTTCAGTATGTACAACTATAATGCACCAATAAAAATGATGAAAAATCAACCAAACAAACAAAAGCATAAAACATGAATAACCATGGATAAATTTCCAATAAATACAATAGGTAACTGAGAAATCTAAGCACTATTTATATATTTATATATGTATATGTATAATATTTATCTATATATATGTGTATGTACATGCATGCATATTATATATGTATGAATACATAATGTCTATAAGTATATATCGATATATAAGTACATGTGTACAAGTACATGACTGCACTTTTACAGTTAATATATCATGAAATGAGCAATGAAAAATTTATCTGTGTAGTATCAGAACAGCATATTGCCTATATTAGATGTTATATTGATCCTTTTGGAATAATTCTAGTATGTGATATAAATAACATGATGTTATTACAGGGCATAAAGTTGTCAAAATGAAGTAAATTTTAAAAATTTTTTACTACTTATTTATTGGTGACATCAGGCTACAGCCATCATATGAGTAAAAATATCAACTCTATTAATAGTATTAGAGAAATGATGGCAAGAATAAGCGTTTCACTTCTGTTTTCTGTGAAGATCATCTAAGGATTTATTTTATCTAAAAATATCATAGCATTGATTCAGGTAATACAAGAGAAATTTACTTGGGGTACCCAATGAAGTAAACATTTTAAATGCCATGACCAAATAATACCTGAGAAAGACATTTAAATTCTATAGCTTACTTTTTCAAAATTTGTGGATGGCCTACACAAACGTTAGTATGATTTCTTCTTCTTTTTTTAAAAAAATTGTTCTTTTTAGATACATGTGGCAGTAGAATATATTTTGACAAATTATAACCACAAGAAGTATAACTTTTTCTAATTAGAATCACATTCTTGTGGTTGAATATGTGGTCAAATATGGAGTTATACTGGCCATATATTCATATATGAACATAGAAAAGTTATGTCCAATTAATTCTCTTTTCTATTCATATCCCTATAGAAAAGTTATGTCCAATTAATTCTCTTTTCTATTCATATCCCTATCCCTACCCTTCTAATCCAATGAAAGTATCTTCTCTTCTCACCCACAACCCCATTATGTGTTAGCATCTGCATATCAGAGAAAACATTTGGCCTTTTGGGGGAGGATTGTCTTATTTTACTTAGCATGACAGTCTGAAGTTCCATCCATTTACTGGCAAATGCCAAAATTTCATTCTTCTTTATACCTGAGTAATATTCCATTGTGTATACACAACACCTTTTCTTTATCCATTCATCTGTTGAAGGTCCCCAAGGCTGGTTTTATACCTTAGCTATTGTGAATTGTGCTACTATAAACATCCATGTGGCTGTGTCACTGTAGGATGATGATTATACAGTTATCTCATACTAGACAAAGGCACTATAAACATACACAATAAGTGGTACTGGGAAAACTGAAAATCCATATCCAGCAGAATGAAATTGAACTATGTCTCACTCTGCACAAAACTCTCAACTCAAAGTGGATCAAGAGCCAGAGACCCTGTGCCTAGTCTAAGAAAATATCGGCCCAATTCTCCATCATGTTGCTTAGGAACTAACTTCCTCAACAAGACTCTTAGAGCACAAGAAGTAAAATCAATATTCAATAAATGTGATCAAATCACTAAAAAGCTTATTCACAGCAAAGATCATAATCAAGAATGTGAAGAGAGAGCCTACAGAATTAGAGAGAATCTTTTCCACCTAGGATAAAGCATTGATCTCTAGGATATACAAAGAACTCAAAACACTTAACACCAAAAAGGAAAAAAAAAAAAAAAAGAATAACCAAATCAATAAATGGGCAAAGGAACTGAACAGGTACTTCACAGAAGAAAAAATACAAATGGTAAACAAATACTTGATGAAAATGCTCAACATCTCTAGCAATTAGAGATATGGAAATTTAAAGAGCAATGAGATTGTATCTTCTTCTAATCAGAATGGTGATTATCAAGAATGCAGGGGACAAAAAATATTGGTGAGGATATGGGGAAAAAGGTACACTCATACATTGCTGATGGGACTGCAAACTGGTGCATTCACTATGGAAAGTATGATTTCTTATTCATTTTCCCATTTTCTAATGCTAAACACTGTACTTATAATTTATGAGTATGCAAATGTTTATAATTAATTAGATATAAATAATAGTTGACAACTGGAAACCAGTTTTCTAAAATGATCTGCAGATAGTTTATTAACAATTTTTTAAAACATAAGTTTGGGGGTATTAGCTAATATGTTAATATAGGTAAGAGTGACCATTACCTCTTAAAATTGCTTGGCTAAAGTCTTCAGAGGAAAGTTTGGGTAGTCTTCCATTTTTTAAATTTTGACCTACAATCTAATCTCCTTTGACTGATTCTATATATAACCTTTGTTATCTAAGCCACAAGAGTGTACTTCTGAGACTAGACTGATTTCTTTTTCAAGTCCCAGGTATTGAAACAAGGAGTTCTTTACCACTGAAATTCATCCCCCAACCTTTTTATATTTTATTTTGAGATGGAATAATGCTGAGTTGCTGAAACTGACCCAAAATTGTGATTCTTAGTTTCAGGAGTTACTTGGCTTACAGACAGGAGCCACTACACCCAGCTTAAATCAATGTGAACTGAGAGTATTTGTAGTTAATAAGCACATTCTGAATTTCACTATTTAAAGAGCAGGTATTCAATTTAGTCATAAAATTACTTGTATTATATGCCATATATTTCTTTATGTATTTGTTACCAAATGATCAACTCATACATCTGCCTTGCATGAGGGGTTCTTCCCTGAAAAGTCCATTCCAAATGGACTCTCCTACAATGCAGTAGCAGAAAAAAACTTCAACTTCCAAATCACTTGTCTATGAGTCCTGAATACAATACTCAGGCTCCTATTCCTATTTCCTAACATAGCTTCTCAGCCCTTCCTCATGCCTAACAATGGATAACAAGTGACATTTCCTAAAATCCTAACTCCATTTGAATGAGAGGGCAAAAAAAAAAAAAAAATCAACATTTTGCATTTATACCTCAAAAATCTCATATCATCTGTAATAGATCCTTTCACAAGATGTCCTTTTAAAGTTACTTTACATAAAACATGAATAAAATATGCAAATTACTTTATTCTTCATTTGAGGGACATTTCTCTCTTCCTCATGCACATATATAAACACAAAAAAACAGAGTTATGATGGGTTTAATTTCAAAACACAGTAAAATTTTAGACATTTTTGTAACAAGAACAAAATAACTTAAAAGAATTATTACTGGAACATTTGGTGATTTATGGAGATAGTGGAACAGAATATTTAAAATCAGGACTGCAGTGAGAAAAGATTGCAAATTGGCCACATAAATCATTTGGAAACATTTGCCTATGTAATGGACATAACTTGTAATATAAATTATAATACTTGTAAATAAAAATATAATTTTTCAAAATCTTTAATATATACTTTGCTATGCTTCTTATTTTGACATTCCCTGTCACTTGAAAACTGAAAACTAAATATTTTGGGAAGAATAGACAAATCTTGATACATATTTAACTGCCTCATTATTTTACATTTTAGAAAAGAAAAAGCATCTGAAGTTCACAGTGACTAATTTAATTAGTCCAACATTGTTATTCTTAGTATACAGTTTACAGTGTGTCTTCTCTATTACCCACTTGGTTTTCTTGACAGATGTAAGACGGAGAAATCTACATGTAATGTGATATCAAATTCTACCTTATCCTTTTGATTTTTTTCTAATCTTATCTTGTTCTGATGTCTAACTTCATTGGTCCAACTAAACAGTCATGCAAAAAGATATTATTTTCTTCTGTAAAATAATGTATAATTCTATTTTCCATCATGCATTGTGGTCTTCTTTTATTAAAGTTGAAGGATAATATGTTGAATCATATTTATGCTGTTAAATTATTACAAAATTAACTCCACCATATAAACCTTGTTTATATAAAAAACTACTTTATTCTCAGGGCTGATCACATTCACCCAGTCTACCACATGCTTGTAGCAGAAAAGAATAATTGAATTTTTATAATTTTGTGTAATTTTCACTAAATTTTAATGATATTTCCAAAGGTGTTTTAAAATGTACACAAATACAAATAGCTGTTTTTCTTACAGCTCCTTGCATTAAATAGAGATAGGACACTGTACTTGTTCTTAAATGTTGATTTTTCTATTTAGCTATCCATCTTGTCAAATATTCCATATGGGCCCATAATTTGCTACTGCTTCTTTTCTAATTTTCAGAGTATCCAATTATATAAATGTAACATAATTTATGTAGTTCCCAATTGATGGGCATTTGTACTGCTTCCAATTGTTTTTAGTAATCACAGATAATGCTGAATTGAACAAACTGCATATATGCTATTTTAAATTTGTTCAGCTATATATGTTACACAATTCCTGGAATTTGAATTATTATATGCAAACATATGTTTGTATTTTAATGGGTGTGTTCTTCATATAATGGTTCTAAAAAATCCCAGTCACTTAATGATGAATGAATACACCTGTTAAAAGAGAGTTTGATCAAATATTTGCGAATCTGGTTGTTAAAAAGTGTTATTTTAATTTTCTTTATTCTTTGTAATTTTTTTTATAGGATAGCAAATTTGGATTTTTCAAATATTCGAGAGTTTCTATAAATTGCCTTTTTATATCATTTGAAAAATTTTCTATTGAGTTATATTTATACTAAATTATTGGAGCTATTTATATATTTGAACAGTTACCTTTTTTCTATGAGTTTTAAAATGTTTCTCATTCTCATTTTACCTTTAGATTCTCTTTATGTTTATTTATGTCATATCCATTTTCATTAAACTGCACATACACTATTACATTTAATCAATTTTGAATCAAGGATGTAAACCCTTAAAAATTCTGGAATTTTTAAATAACTAATAATTAACATCATTGTAGTATTTTTTTGCCAAATTTTATAATTTAATCTTTGTTCCATTTGGAATTTAATGGAATTAATGTGATATTTGGATTAGTAATCCACTCAATTCATTATTTTCAGAAAGTTACCCAATGATTTAAAATTTCTTATATTGAATAGTCATTTTTTAATCACTAAAATAATTTTTATCAGACTATGCTTAATATTTATTTATGTTTACATCTACATGGGGGTCTCAATTTTTCACTTGCCTGTCATATAAATATTTCATTATTGTAATTATTGCACTTGCTTTGGTAGCACAAGTCTAATCATTTCTTTCTCATAAAATTTTGGATATATCTGCATTATTTCTTTTTTTTACTGAATATATTTGCTGAATCCATCCATATCCACGTTTTGAATTTAAAATCTAGTTCTTAGAGCTTTGATATCTTCTGTAAGTTCCTTAATTAGTTTCTTGATGTGAAGAAATAAAAAATGATTAGCTACCTAGGAGGATTGTGATGCACACATTTAAGTAATGCAAATAATGTCTGTCAAAGAGCACTCAAATAAGTAATGGCCTCAATCATAATTCATGGGAAACTTATTATTACTAATGCAGTTAAAATACTAAACCTGTGTTTTAAATAACCTATATTAATAAGATATAAATATAAGCAGGTTATATTAAGAAACATTAATATTTTTATTATGTTAAATTTTTCTATACAGAAACATGATATTTGTTTGTTTTCTTTTTTCTTGAAATATTTCTTGGTTCTTCCAGAGCCTGTCTTCTGAATATGGATCCAATATATCTCAGCTAATTCCATTCTAAAACAGGCTGCCTTTTAAAATTTTCTGTTTGGTTTTTACTATTACAAGTTATTTTTTTTTCCATTATCTCCTCTATCTTGCTTTTACATACAAAGTTATGGGCTTTTACATATTAATTCTGTAGTTTTACTACATAGGTGCAATTTATTATTATTTATAGTGAATTTTCAACTTATTCTTTCAGTTTACAAGGTAAAAACTCATAATTTCTGAAAATTAAAAGTATCTGTATTCTTTTTTTCCAAGTTTTTACTTTTATATGATTTCTCCTTTTCAATGACATTGATTTTATTTGCTAACATTTGATTTCAAATCATTGCACTATTAATAAATGACATATTATTTTTTTGGTTATTTGCAATTTTTTAAATTTATTGTATGGATTTATTAAGTATGGATATATTTTCTTTTAGAAATTTTTAGTAGAATTAGAATAATTATTTTCATGAGTTGATGCTATAAGTTTGCTGTGAAATCATATTAAAGGATCTCAAAAACTATAAGTATGGCTGGGTGCGGTGGTGCAAACCTGTAATCCTAGCAGATTGGGAGGCTGAGGCAGAGGATTACAATTTCAAAGCCATCCTCAGCAATTTAGGGAGACCCTAAGCAACTCAGCGAGATTCTGTCTCTAAATAATTCCAAAAATGGGCTGGGGATGTGGCCCAGTGGTTACGTGCCCCTGGGTTCAATCCCTGGAACTAAAACAAAACTGGAAGTATGGATTACATAGTACAAAGTTAAAGATTTAAAGTAAACCAAATAATATATGAGATATATTATGGGAGGGGGGTTACTATATATGTATGTAAAACTGATACGGAATTACTAAAATAAAAGGAATATATTATGTGTTCTTTATCAGTTATTTTTATAATAACATAACAATTGAATGTTTAAATAAACATTTACTATTTTTTTATTTTGCTTGTTGGTTGTAGAACTTCACTAATTTGACTTGGCTCAGTTTGGCCCAGTCATGTGTCTTCAGTGAGCTGGGAGTCAGCTCAACAGATTTGCTAACATGGCAAGGTTGTCTAATTAATTTGGTGGTTTCTTTTTTGGGCTAGACAACCTGACTCAGCTCTGTTCTCCCTGTTCTCTCATTCCTCATTCTACTAGCTCAGACTTGATCTCCCAGCAGAATAAGTGGTCCAAGGCAAGGAGGAGAAGTCCATGAAGTCACTTGAGGCCAAGTCTCAAAACTAGTACAGTTTGCTTCTGATGTAGTTTACTGCAAAAGCCACTCACACTACCAGGCTAGATATAGGAGACAGAATAGGAGGTGGGAAGATGATGGATTCAAGGAAATGTGCACTTTTTGGTAGCTGCATGGTTTCAGATTCATATGAAGCAGGAGTCTTGCTTCTCAGTGAGAAAGGTGATACAGGGAATTTCCTGAAAGCCATTTTTTTGACAGTAAAATAATCTTAGAAACACAGGCATTCAGTATCTTTGAACATAGAATAAAAAAATAATATGTTAGGGACATGTCGCTTTGCTGGTGATTCACTACAGATGGGAGGGGTAACACAGGCAGAAAGAGAAAAAAAAATGTACGGCAAATAAAATGGCACAGAAGAACCTGCAGAATAGAGAGAGAATGGTTTTCACTCACCCAGAGATAAATCACTGAACTGGTGATTGAAAACTCCTCTTTGTCTCTCAGCTGGTGAGCAGAGTTGAGATGAGAGCCACTTGGAAGTGACCCTGCGGCAGCTTTCAGCATGTAAGACTGGAAGTTCATAAAAGGCATTTCTAACCTGGCCAGCAAATGCTGGCCATAGGGGCCAATATGTCTGGCTTTGTTTAAGTGAAATAGGCACAGAAAGAAGTGTGGCCTAGAGGATCTGGGCTGGGGATACTGAGGGAAGAGAGGCTTTGTTTCTGGTGAGCCAGGCTACTGGTCAGGCTGGCTCTTTTGCACTCAGGGTCTGATCCTGGGAAGTCCACATTCACTGCTGTGGATCAGTGAGATCTGAAGAGGATTATCCTATGAGTGAAATT